>NC_059196.1:30457150-30469650 GCF_020615455.1 Coregonus clupeaformis | reverse complement strand
GGAGTGGGGTGAATTATAGTTTACAAGCTGTGATAAGAGGAAAGTGCAAAAAGGTGTCCACATACACAAATCTGCGCTCAACCACACACACAGATACACACACACAAACACACATCATATAGCACGTGGAATAGCTTTGGACTTCGACTTTTCCTTCATGTGAATGTCAGTGACGTCAGTCCGGAGCCCATTGCTGTTTATAAAACACAGTCTCTGAACAACACACAAACACAAACACACACATACGATTACACAATTATACACACACACACACACAGTTACACACAATTACACACATACACAGACACACACTCACACATTGACTGGCTCTGAGGCATAAAGGTCAGGTGCTACTGCATCCAGTGCCCAGGGCTACGAATACTGGGCTAAACTCCTCACAGTAAACCAACCAGAACACATCTCTCCTCACTGTTCATTAGGGAGGAACACAATAAACTGCTATCTTTTAGTCTCTCACCTGTTCTCTCCCTCTCTCTCTCTCTCTCTCTCTCTCTCTCTCTCTCTCTCTCTCTCTCTCTCTCTCTCTCTCTCTCTCTCTCTCTCCTCTTTCTCCCTCTCTCTCTCTCTCTCTCTCTCCTCTCTCTCTCTCTCTCTCTCTCTCTCTCTCTCTCTCTCTCTCTCTCTCTCCCCTTAATCAGAATAGCATGTACAGGTCTTCTGGGTCCCAAATGGCTTGCGTTCATGCCACTGAATGTCACTGAGGCCATTTTCTACAGGAGAGAAGATCAATCTGACTGCTCAGCTTCAATATCATACCTTTCTCCTCCGCAGAGTTTTGACAAACTTTTAAAACTGGGCCAAGAGCAAAGTGGATTTGTAAAGTGCCACTCGTGGATAGAATACAATCGGTAAGACAAGCCTGATTTTAACACTTGAGACTTAGGACTTGGAATTAGGGAGAGAGAGAGACAGAAAGAGAGAAAGAGAGAAAGAGACAAAAATTCCCTGACAAAATGTAAAAAAATATGAAACAATTAGTTTCATTTCCCAAAAATTTGAAACTGTTTTTCAAGGTTTCAAAGACCTCTTTGATGTGAATAGGCTACCTGTCCTGTTGGGGGAGGATGCAGAGAGCTGTAGGTTGGCAGCGCACTACATTGCTGCCTGCCATAAGATGAGGGACAGTGTCTGACAGACCAACCAACCTTTGCACATGTCCTCTATATTGTTATTGTTCAATGGATATTTTGCCCTTGGTTATTGTTGTTACTGTTGTCCCGTTGACAATATTGATTATTATTTTAATTATGTTAGTATTGTAAATATCCAAAGTAAGCTTTGGCAATATGTACATTGTTACATCATGCCAATAAAGAGAGAGAGAGAGAGAGAAAGACAGAGAGAGAGAGAGAGAGAGAGAGAGAAAGACAGAGAGAGAGAGAGAGAGAGAGAGAGAGAGAGAGAGAGAGAGAGAGAGAGAGACAGAAGACAGACGACGAGAGCAGGCGGCAGGCAGGCAGGCAGGCAGGCAGACAGACAGACAGACAGACAGACAGACAGACAGACAGACAGACAGACAGACAGACAGACAGACAGACAGAGAGAGAGAGAGAGAGAGAGAGAGAGAGAGAGAGAGAGAGAGAGAGAGAGAGAGAGAGAGAGAGAGAGAGGCAGAGAGAGAGAGAGGCAGAGAGAGAGAGAGAGAGAGAGAGAGAGAGAGAGAGAGAGAGAGAGAGAGAGAGAGAGAGAGGCAGAGAGAGAGGCAGAGAGAGAGAGAGAGGCAGAGAGGTATTTTCTATTGTGATTAAGTCAAGACAATTATTACAGGAACACTGACATCATGGAAAAGGCATGTAAAACAATTGTCATGGTTACAGTGATGGCGCAATGGTTCTGGCACCACATACGAGCTGTACAGATGATCAATCACAACTTCTAACGTCACAAACTGAGACCATCAAAACAACACTATACACACTTCTGGGGGAGGATGAAATCTTGGGACCCTGCTTAGTTGACCCAGCCTGGATGGAAGTCTGGTGTGAGGGGTTAGGGGAAATCATATGTCTTTACTGAAGACAAGAATAGACCTATGTACTGAATAATTTATACTGTCATAGTTTCATCCTGTTTCTGTAGCCAGCCTACACAACACAATGCTGATCTGTGTTTTTACTTTGCCTCAACCCATCAGTGGGACTCTATCCCATCATGCATCACAGAGACCGATCCTTTCTGCTCAAAGGATTTGTATATTTCTGTTGGTTCCATAGTTTGTTTTCCTCTCCCTCTCTTCCTCCCACCTCTTCCCTCCTCTCCCACTCTTCCTCCACCTCTTCCTCCACCTCTACCTCCTCTCCCTCTCTTCCTCTTCCTCCTCCCTCTCTTCCTCCACCTCTTCCTCCTCCTCTCACTCTTCCTCCACCTCTACCTCCTCTCCCTCTCTTCCTCCACCTCTTCATCCCTGTCCTGTGAAATGGGAACCAAATGTACATCAAAGACACCACAGGGAGAGATGATAGAGACCCTAATGTTTATTTCATTCAGCAATCTGTGGTGGGATCTTACACACACGCACACACACAAACATACATGCACACACACACACTGATTTTCAAATTGTAAAAATGATACAATAGTCTGTCCATTTACAACATAAACTGCCAAAATAAACATTAAATTACTAGGTTTTGGCTTCTTTTCAAAGGGTTGTGCATTAACCCATAACACCAGCCCTCAGACATCATAGCATTAACCCATAACACCAGCCCTCAGACATCATAGTATTAACCCATAACACCAGCCCTCAGACATCATAGCATTAACCCATAACACCAGCCCTCAGACATCATAGTATTAACCCATTACACCAGCCCTCAGACGCCATAGCATGACTTTCAATTGACAGAGAATCACCAAACAGCCAACACTCTCTAGCTAGCATTTATCATACCGTAGAGCCAGAATAGTGTGCAGTGAATTGGAGTGTAAGATGTAGATTTACCAGAAGAGGGGTTTAGCCTCCTGTAGGCCAGAGCTGGGAGGGGGGATGGATGGGGGATGGATGAGGAATGGATGGGGGATGGATGGGGATGGATAGGGGGATGGATGGGGGATGGATGGGGGATGGATGGGGGGATGGATGGGGGTGGATGGGGGGATGGATGGGGGTATGGATGGGGATGGATGGGGGGTGGATGGGGGGTGGATGGGTGGATGGATGGGGGATGGGGGGTGGATGGATGGGGGATGGATGGGGGGGTGGATGGGGGGATGGATGGGGGGTGGATGGGGGATGGATGGGGCGATGGATGGATGGGGGATGGATGGGGGATGGTTGTGGATGGATGGGGATGGATGGGGGGATGGATGGGGATGGATGGGGGGATGGATGGGGGATGGATGGGGGATGGATGGGGATATTTGGGGGATGGATGGGGGTATGGATGGGGGATGGATGGGGGTGGATGGGTGGATGGATGGGGGGATGGGGGATGGGGGGTGGATGGATGGGGGGATGGATGGGGGTGGATGGGGGGATGGATGGGGGGTGGATGGGGGGATGGATGGGGCGATGGATGGATGGGGGGATGGATGGGGGATGGTTGTGGATGGATGGGGGTGGATGGGGATGGATGGGGATGGATGGGGGGATGGATGGGGGGATGGATGGGGGGTGGATGGGGGAATGGATGGGGGATGGATAGGGGGATGGATGGGGGATGGGGATGGATGGGGATGGATGGGGTGGATGGGGGTGGATGGGGGATGGATGGGGGATGGATGGGGGGTGGATGGGGGATGGATGGGGGATGGATGGGGGATGGATGGGGGGATGGATGGGGATGGATGGGGGATGGATGGGGGGATGGATGGGGATGGATGGGGGATGGATGGGGGATGGATGGGGGGATGGATGGGGGATGGATGGGGGTGGATGGGGGATGGATGGGGGTGGATGGGGGGTGGATGGGGGATGGATGGGGGTTTGATTGGGGGATGGATGGGGGGTGGATGGGGAATGGATGGGGGATGGATAGGGGATGGATGGGGGATGGATGGGGATGGATGGGGGATGGATGGGGTGGATGGGGAGTGGATGGGGGATGGATGGGGGGTGGATGGGGGGTGGATGGGGGATGGATGGGGGATGGATGGGGGATGGATGGGGGATGGATGGGGATGGATGGGGGATGGATGGGGGATGGATGGGGATGGATGGGGGGATGGATGGGGGATGGATGGGGGATGGATGGGGGGATGGATGGGGGTGGATGGGGATGGATGGGGGTGGATGGGGTGGATGGGGGATGGATGGAGGATGGATGGGGGATGGATGGGGGATGGATGGGGGATGGATGGGGGATGGATGGATGGGGGGATGGATGGATGGGGGATGGATGGGGGGTGGATGGGGGATGGATGGGGGGATGGATGGGGGATGGATGGGGATGGATGGGGGATGGATGGGGGATGGATGGGGATGGATGGGGGATGGATGGGGGGATGGATGGGGGATGGATGGGGATGGATGGATGGGGGGATGGATGGGGGATGGATGGGGGATGGAAAATTGAGCTTTTGGAAAGAGGGGCTAATGTAAAGGGTTTTCAGTATCTCAGCGGTGGTACAGGGCTGGAGTGGATGGATGGATTGGCAAAGGTTTAAAGTCGCTCACATAACTGGAAATGATAGTGACTGGGTGGATAGATGGATGGATGGATGGATGGGGAGAGGCGATGGAGAAGCAAGGGGCTAATGGTTGACATGAAAGCTCTTTACTGAGCACTACAGTACGTGGGGGAAAACGCTGAGTCGTACAGGAACAGGGGTTCAAAAACAGGAAGTGCATTAAGGGCCCTTCCCACGAAAGCTCTTTCCAGGATCGCCCTGCATCGATCTCCTCTCTTCCAGGACCCCATCATTTACAATATGTGTTTATTTCAATATTTCCTGGCTGGTTTCCATGTATGCTGAGCAGACCTTGGGACAGTAGGTCACCTTTTGAATGGGACGGTAGAGTTAGCTGTTGTCTGAGAGAGAGTAGACAAGGACCAACTTTTGTGGATTGAGATCAAGTCTTATACTTATAGAATTGGGCCCCTGTAGGTGAGCAGTTCTGGTAATACAGTGTGATATATGGTGTTTACACACACCTGTCTAAACATGCTGAACTGTGGTAGGGCACGTTTGGCAACCCTGTCTCAGAGAGGCTAGCCACGGTAGTACGCTCTCCGTGTTGACAGGAGTGTTGTTTATTATTTATGCATAGTCACTTTAACTCTACCCACATGTACATATTAACTCAATTACCTCGACTAGCCGGTGCCCCCACACATTGACTCTGCACCGGTACCCCCTTGTATATAGCCTCCCTATTGTTGTTTTATTTTTACTGCTGCTCTTTAGTTATTTGCTGTAATTTTTTTTGCTTAACACTTTTTTATTTGTTTTACTTTGCATTGTTGGTTAAGGGCTTGTAAGTAAGCATTTTTTTATTCGTTTTTGTCATTTAGCAGACGCTCTTATCCAGAGCGACTTACAGGAGCAATTACGGTTAAGTGCTTGCTCAAGGGCACATCGACAGATTTTTCACCTAGTCGCTCGGGGATTAGAACCAGCGACCTTTCGGTTACTGGCACTACGCTCTTAACCACTAAGCTACCTGCCGCCCATTTCACTGTAATGTCTACACCTGTTGTATTCGGCGCATGTGGCAAATAAAATCTGATTTGATTTGATTTGAGTACAGTAGAATGACAGACATGATGCAACAGGCAGGAAAAACTGTTCCACACAGACAGAGTTACAACACACACAAACACACACACACACACACACACACACACAAACACACACACACACATTGAGTTATCACATAATATTTGAATAAATGGGTTTTTGTCTGCATTTTGTTGAGAGTTCAGTGGTATGGCCATGCGAGACAAGCACAAAGGACTGGAGTCAACTTCCAACCTAGCAGGTTGAATTCTTGATGATGAAATCACTGGCAAAGCATATGAATCCACTAGACGGGAAAACTGCTAATCAAAACAAATACATGGAATCAATCTCACAAAATGGATGCAGGAGGACTCCTGAGTCACAGCACAGCAAATAAAGGAAGTATATCAGACAAAAATGGAGGAAGGAATCCGAGCAGCAATCTCTTCTCTCCTAAGAGACACATTTGGAAATGCTATGCTAGCACACACAACACACACACGCACACACACACACACACACACACACACACACACACACACACACACACACACACACACACACACACACACACACACACACACACACACACACACACACACACACACACACACACACACACACACACACACACACACACACACACACACACACACACAACTATCAGCAGAGAGAGTGTTGTAGAAGAAGAGAGGACAGAAAGGTACAGAGAAAAATAGAGAGTAGTTTAAGAGAGAGTGGTAAAGAGAGAGTAGAAAAGAGAGAGTGGTAAAGAGAGAGCAGTAAAGAGAGAGTGGTAAAGAGAGAGTGGTAAAGAGAGAGTGGTAAAGAGAGAGTGGTAAAGAGAGAGCAGTAAAGAGAGAGTGGTAAAGAGAGAGTAGTAAAGAGAGAGAGTGGTAAAGAGAGATGGTAAAGAGAGAGTAGTAAAGAGAGGAAGCGAGAGTGGTAAAGTGAGTGGTAAAGAGAGTGGTAAAGAGAGAGTGGTAAAGAGAGAGCAGTAAAGAGAGAGTGGTAAAGAGAGTGGTAAAGAGAGAGTGGTAAAGAGAGAGTAGAAAGAGAGAGTGGTAAAGAGAGAGCAGTAAAGAGAGAGTAGTAAAGAGAGAGTGGTAAAGAGAGAGTAGTAAAGAGAGAGTGGTAAAGAGAGTGGTAAAAGAGAGTGAGTAAAGAGAGTGGTAAAGCGAGAGTGGTAAAGAGAGAGCAGTAAAGAGAGAGTAGTAAAGAGAGAGTGGTAAAGAGAGAGTGGTAAAGAGAGAGTGGTAAAGAGAGTGGTAAAGAGAGAGTGGTAAAGAGAGACGGTAAAGAGAGAGTAGTAAAGAGAGAGTGGTAAAGAGAGAGTGGTAAAGAGAGTGGTAAAGAGAGAGTGGTAAAGAGAGAGCAGTAAAGAGAGAGTAGTAAAGAGAGAGTGGTAAAGAGAGAGTGGTAAAGAGAGAGTGGTAAAGAGAGAGGGTAAAGAGAGAGCAGTAAAGAGAGATGGTAAAGTGAGTGGTAAAGAGAGTGGTAAAGAGAGAGTGGTAAAGAGAGAGCAGTAAAGAGAGAGTAGTAAAGAGAGAGTGTAAAGAGAGAGTGGTAAAGAGAGAGTGGTAAAGAGAGAGCAGTAAAGAGAGAGTAGTAAAGAGAGAGTGATAAAGAGAGTGGTAAAGAGAGAGAGTGGTAAAGAGAGAGCAGTAAAGAGAGAGTAGTAAAGAGAGAGTGGTAAAGAGAGAGTAGTAAAGAGAGAGTGGTAAAGAGAGTGGTAAAGAGAGAGTAGTAAACAGAGTGGTAAAGCGAAGTAGTAAAGAGAGTGTGGTAAAGAGAGAGTGGTAAAGAGAGTGGTAAAGAGAGAGTAGTAAAGAGATTGTGGTAAAGAGAGTGGTAAAGAGAGAGTGGTAAAGAGAGAGTGGTAAAGAGAGTGGTAAAGAGAGAGTGGAAAGAGAGAGAGTGGTAAAGAGAGTGGTAAAGAGAGAGTAGTAAAGAGAGAGTGGTAAAGAGAGTGGTAAAGAGAGTGGTAAAGAGAGAGTAAAGAGAGAGGGTAAAGAGAGTAGTAAAGAGAGAGTGGTAAAGTGAGTGGTAAAGAGAGAGTGGTAAAGAGAGCGGTAAAGAGAGAGTGGTAAAGAGAGTGGTAAAGAGAGAGTGGTAAAGAGAGAGAGTGGTAAAGAGAGAGTAGTAAAGAGAGAGGTAAAGAGAGAGCAGTAAAGAGAGTAAGAGAGAGTAAAGAGAGAGTGGTAAAGAGAGAGTGGTAAAGAGAGAGTGGTAAAGAGAGAGTGGTAAAGAGAGAGTAGTAAAGAGAGTGGTAAAGAGAGAGTGGTAAAGAGAGAGTAGTAAAGAGAGAGTGGTAAAGAGAGTGGTAAAGAGAGAGTGGTAAAGAGAGAGTGGTAAAGAGAGAGTGGTAAAGAGAGAGTGGTAAAGAGAGAGTAGTAAAGAGAGAGTGGTAAACAGAGTGGTAAAGAGAGAGTGGTAAAGAGAGGGTAAAGAGAGAGTGGTAAAGAGAGATGGTAAAGAGAGAGCAGTAAAGAGAGAGTAGTAAAGAGAGAGTAGTAAAGAGAGAGTGGTAAAGTGAGTGCTAAAGAGAGAGTGGTAAAGAGAGTGGTAAAGAGAGAGTGGTAAAGAGAGTGGTAAAGAGAGAGTGGTAAAGAGAGAGTAGTAAAGAGAGAGTGGTAAAGAGAGAGTGGTAAAGAGAGAGTAGTAAAGAGAGAGTGGTAAAGAGAGAGCAGTAAAGAGAGAGTGTAAAGAGAGTGGTAAAGAGAGAGTGGTAAAGAGAGAGTGGTAAAGAGAGAGTAGTAAAGAGAGAGTGGTAAAGAGAGAGCAGTAAAGAGAGGAGGAGCAGTAAAGAGAGAGTAGTAAAGAGAGAGTGGTAAAGAGAGAGTGGTAAAGAGAGAGTGGTAAAGAGAGAGTGGTAAAGAGAGAGTAGTAAAGAGAGAGTGGAAAGAGAGAATATTAAAGAGAGAGAGTAGTAAAGTGAGAGAAGTAAAGAGAAAATATTAAAGAAAGAAAGAAAGAAAGAAAGAAAGAATGAAAGCAAGCAAGCAATAGTACACGTGGGAGCGAGGAAGGAGCCAAATCTAAGACAATCCTCTCATTCTTATGGTGTTGAGAGCCTAACAGACAGGAAGCAGCAAGGCACCATGGGAGATCTAGAGCAGCTCTGGAATGACAGCAGTAGAGGATATATGAAAGACAAGTTCAGATACAGTATCTCGTGTCACTCTGGTCTAATACAGGAAAGACAGAGTTAAAACATGTTTCATTCTGAAACTGACTATTCAGATCCCTTTTAGACTCAGAGGCAGTAGCTAGGTTTCCATCCAATTGGTGACAGATTTTCACGCAAATATTCTAAAATCTGCATAAAAATAATATGCGCGATTTTCCCACCAGAGATGTGTTTTCATAAAATGTACTTGTTGTGCCCTAAAGGGCTGTGTGTGATGACATAGTGCACATAATGTATTTATTTTTAGGGGTAGATCAGCTTTTAATAGTGCAGATACATTGTAGCTTCAATGTAAATGTCTGCACTATGTCCAATCCCCCATATATTATTTTATATATATATATATATATATATTGTGATGTCACGAGAGGCTGTGTCCTGGAGGGACGTTACATCCCCCTGAGGTGGCCAAACCCGGACAGCTATGGCTCCATCTGCTGGTATGGTCGGGAACTCCAACCCTCTATGGCCAATCTTCCCACGCAGCTGAAACCAATCAGGAGCTGATGAGCTGAAGGTTTGTTGAAGGGAAGAACACGGTCTCCAGGCTGGGCTCTCTGGAGGACAAGAGTGCTGCACGTCCACTTCCATGAGGAATATAAGGATTTGGGAGATACTTACCTTTGGGAAATACTCACCTTTGGATATATGCACCTGTGGAAATACGTGTGGGACATTTGGAAGGACGTTTTTGCTGGGTTGGCCACTAGCTGCAACGGGGAAGACAGTAAGACTGGGGAAAAGTTATTTGAGCGAGGGAGAGTTATGATTTTGGATGTGGAAGAGACATCTCCTGAACTGTTAACCCTTAAAGAGCCACCAGAGAACAGAATTGTGTTATACTTTCGTTAGTTTCCCAAGACCTTTAATAAAATCCTTGTTTTGGTTGAACCCTGGTCTCCTTGCACTACTTGAGCAATCCCGCTGAAAGCTGTGTAGCCTCTTCGTGACGTCACAGATGGTGGAGAATACGGGCACGCTCAAGCGTTAATAGTGCATGTCAGAGGAGGATACCGAAGGTTTGATCACCCAGTTTTCCAAGTTGGCCGTAGGCTCCCCGCCGACTGAAATGGGAGGACATATTGAAAGCCCTTGTTGCTGGCCAGCAAGCCCAGATGCAAGCAAACGTGGCTCTCTTGGAGGAGCAAAAGAAAGCCAACCTTCTGAAGGCAGAGGAATTGCAGTTGCAGAGACAGAGGGTTGTCCAAAATACCCGCCCAATAAAGGCAAGTGACTTTATATCTAAGATGGGAGCTACCGATGACATTGAGGCATACCTGCATGCATTTGAGGCCACGGCCACTAGGGAAGCCTGGCCCAGCAACAGTGGGTTGGTCTGTTAGCCCCCTTCTAACCGGGAATCGCTGAATGCTGTCCGGGACCTGGGCCCCTGACCAGGTTACTGACTATGATGCCCTGAAGTCTGAGATCCTCAGCAGATATGGACTCACAAAAGTTTGGTATGGCCCAGCGCTTTCACAGTTGGACCTTCCAACCAGACCAACCTCCTCGGGGCGCAGATGCATGAACTTGTCCGAATCGCAAGGGAAATGGCTGATCCGCAGAGGAATACAGCAGCGGCGGTGGTGGGAGGCCGTTGTGGTGGATCGTTACCTACGCGCCCTGCCTTATGAGGCAAAACGGTTCATCAGTCAACAGGCCTTGACCACGGCTGATCTGTGACCGGGGAAGCTGTGGAAAAGTACCAGGCCACAGCGGAGATGCTGAATGCTTCGAAAAGACCCCAGGAGTGCGGCCCCACCACAAATGGGAAGAACCCGTCCAAAGGACCCCAAGGTCTCGAACCCAGCCACTGTCAGGACTTATCCCCGGCCCAGGGGGAGCCAGAAACCAGGCGGGTCCAAGAAGAGTACACCAGGATGGGGAACCTCGACAGTGTTACCGGTGTGGGAGATGGGACATATCTCCCGGCAGTGTGGGAAACCAGCCGATGAACCTATGCCCACTGCGGAGTCCTCCAGCTCAGCACCCACACATCGCTTTGCCTCGCTCTTGGGAGTCGAGATGGCGGCCCAGATCGACCCCCCACCTGCCCGGTAACTGTGAATCACCATGATGTGGAGGCCTTACTGGATTCTGGTAGCCGGGCCACCCTGGTGCGTAAGGGATTTGGTGGGCCCAAGTGTCTGACCCCGGGAAAGTCCTCCCAGTTTCCTGTGTCCATGGGGGACACCAGAGAATACCCCATTACTGAACTTACAATGACCAGCACACGGGGAACCATACACACGACGGCGGGGTGGTTGATTCCCCCCCGTCCCTTTCCTAATTGGACGAGACTGCCCAGCCTTTTACCCACTCTGGAGAGAGTCTCAGGAGAGGATAACCCGAGTACCTCGGAAAACGGAGAGGCAAGACTCATCCTGGGAAGTGCTCGGTGCAATCCTCCAGTTACTCACTCCCGCCCGGGCTCTGATAGGGATGGCAGGTGCCCAGACCGACACAGAGACGGAGCTGCAGAATCTGGACAAAAGAACTGTCTGGTCTGAAGGGGACCGCTGAGAGGTATCGTTTGTTAAAGCAACAGTTAGACATGAAGACAGAAGAGTTAGATATCCTCCAGGCTAAACTCAACAGAGCTCCTTCCCTAAGCAACAGGAGGAGCTGGAGAGGCTGCGCAGGGACCATCGAGGAGGTGAGGAGACCCGCTCAGTAGTAAGGAGGTCCAGAAGAAGGCAGAGGAGAAGCAAGGTGTTGGAGAACAAGATGAAGAATGCGGAGGCAGAGAGAGAGAAGGAACTGAAAGCTGCTCAACAGAAGCTAAACTCTGCTAAAACCAAGGCTGATGCGTTCAGTAAGAAACTCAAGGAGAGACAACAGGAGGCTGAGTCCCTGGTCCTAGAGGTGGAGGAGTTGAAGAGAGAGCAGGCTGGCAAGCACCACGGCAATGCGGACGCCCTCTCCCGGCGTGATGCCTCCGCTGCGCTTTACCCACGAGGACGTCGGTCCCGAGGAGGGGGGATGTGTGATGTCACGAGAGGCTGTGTCCTGGAGGGACGTTACATCCCTGAGGTGGCTGCAAACCCAGACAGCTATGGCTCCATCTGCTGGTGTGGTCGGGAACTCCAACCCTCTATGGCCAATCTTCCCACGCAGCTGAAACCAATCAGGAGCTGATGAGCTGAAGGTTTGTTAAAGGGAAGAGACACGGTCTCCAGGCTGGGCTCTCTGGAGGACAAGAGTGCTGCACGTCCACTTCCATGAGGAATATAAGGATTTGGAGATACTTACCTTGGGAAATACTCACCTTTGGATATATGCACCTGTGGAAATACGTGTGGGACATTTGGAAGGACGTTTTGCTGGGTTGGCCACTAGCTGCACGGAAGACAGTAAGACTGGGGAAAAGTTATTTGAGCGAGGGAGAGTTATGATTTTGGATGTGGAAGAGACATCCCTGAATTGTTAACCCTTAAGAGCCACCAGAGAACAGAATTGTGTTATACTTTCGTTAGTTTCCCAAGACCTTTAATAAAATCCTTGTTTTGGTTGAACCTGGTCCCCTTGCACTACTGAGCAATCCCGCTGAAAGCTGTGTAGCCTCCGTGACGTCACAATATATATATATATATATATATATATATATATATATATATATATATAT
>NC_059196.1:30409068-30457050 GCF_020615455.1 Coregonus clupeaformis | reverse complement strand
GTGTTATGGGTTAGGTTAAATCTTTTTTTGTTTTTGTGATAGGAGGCATGAAATAAGTGGACTACAACAAGCTGGAAGCAGGTGTGCTTCCTTAATTTCAAGGCTTCTCTTGACGGATGAGAGGACATAAGTAGCATGCTGTGTCTCACCTAACCTAACAATGTTCTTAAGATTGTCTTTTCATGGGTGAAGATAACTCTGCCCAACTGAGTAGGAGAATCTGAGTATTTTCTGTGCCCTGGAGACTATGTGATGGCAAAAGACTACAGAAGAAAGACCCTATGTGGAGGGGCCTGTACCAGGTGTTGTTGGCTACCTTAATGATGGTAAAAGTGGTGGAGACAGATGCTTAGATCCATGTTTCCCACTATAGGAGTGTTCCAACCTCAGCCACTGGGTAGCATTGTTGTCTTTTGTGTGTGTCTGTGCTTGTGTCTTTGCAGCAGTAACTCCGAGCTTCCCTATGGGTAGGCTGATAGAAGGACACTCATCGCAGACCGATGTCGATAGATTGAGAGGGACTCTGGCTGATATGGAGACCCTAGTGATGGGGAAGGTTAACAGCTAAAGGTGACCATACATCATCGTCCCAGTTACACCAACAGCGGTACGGATAGAGGGGAGCGTGATCGGGTGTCATCTAAACCATTGTACCAGAGTGAGGGAACTGATGACTAGGAGACCACAGAGACTTCCAAGACCTTCCAGACCGCCGAGAGATTCCAGACCACCGAGAGATTCCAGACATTCAAGATGTTATTACAGATGGTGTTATAATGCATAGTAGAAATAATTTGGTCCAGAGAGGTGTGAACCACAATAAAAACCAAAAGACCTCTACCCGGTTGAAGAGGAACAACAAAGGCGTTGAAAACGTTCCTGTCCGACACCACCTCTGCCAGGAGACCTGAATCCAGCATCAAATCAAGGCAATCAATTGCCTTCTCTTTTGTGCCTTTTCTCTCAGGAATGTGACAGGAGTCCATGTGGAATGAGCAGGAAGTGAGAGGTCTATGCAAATGCGACATTCTTCATAGGGTATACTGGTTTGCAAATTGACAAAACAGAATGATGGTGGAGGTGGGGCGGCTCAGGGGTGACATTGGAATTGAGACATTGCCATGGGCAATCCAATATGAACTATGAAGCTATCTGAAGAACATAATGGGCCTGCCAGAAGATTGAGTGCCGGTAGAGTAAGGGAGTGTTAGTTAAGGTAGTATGTTGATTAAGGAGGTATTATACACTGCTAAATTTATAGTAATTTAGACTAGGAATGTATTAAGATAATGATCTGTTGTAATTCTTGTTATGAGGAAGTTAATGCTAGAATTATGATAGTATAAATATACATTCTGCCAGTGTCAATATGTGCCAAGGTGAGAGATTTAACTTTGAATGATGGTACCAAAGTGAATAACTAAGAATTGTCATTCTAAATTTGTTTTGGGTAATTAATCTGATAATGACTATGAATTATAAGATGACTGATTGATTTGAATAAGTTATTAATATGTTAATAACTAATGATGTTGACATTGCAATTAATGGATTAGATATTGATATTGATTCTTTTGATTGGTATAATAATTATGATATGGGTAAAAAAAGGTTATGTAAGCTAAAGATGTTGACACTATTCTTAACATGTCCTAAATATTATGGTTAAAACAAAGTTGCATTTATTTCTTATATATTTTGATGTGTTAGGATACTACCACGTATATATTGGAAATACAACAAAACAAAAAGGGGCGCAATGGTTACAAAGCTCAACAGCAACAATTGGAGGTTAGCTTAGAGGGAAACCTTCAAGACTTGTAACCAATACCTGAATGGGCTCTGGGTCCTCATCAGGATAGGTCAAACAATGAGGAATATATATTGGTTTAAATATATGTATATGAAAAGTAACCACATATGGCAAGGCTAAGAATAAGTAAATGCACAGGCTTACATTCAATAAAAAAATGTATCTTTGTATTATTGGGACATTATTGGAATGTCCCAAAGGGGGGAATTATATGGATGATTTTCAAGTACATATGTTGTAGAATTAAACACCTATATGCCTTAAAATGTTTATGGAATGAGAACCAGTTGAAGGATTAATTCAGAGCAGAGACATTTATGTGTTTTTCATAAACTCCCTGCAGCTGGTCTGGGTATGTCAATGACATGTGATGGCTGTGTGGAGATTGGAGTAACAATGGACCTAGTGTTATCATTTGTTTTGCTTATGACCCTATGACCTGACACATGGCCACATGCACAGAACCTCAAGGGCCAGGGAGGATGGTAAATGATAAATGCCTTAATGTATGTACGTGTGTTATTTGTAAAGAAAGGGTCTGCAACCATATAATGAGATTAGGGAAAGGGTCTGCTACCAATATAATGAGATTAGGGAAGAGGCTTCCTGTGGAAAAGCACCCATGACCTTTTGGAGTAAACCACATGTGACATTTGGACGTTGAAAGATAAGGGTAGAGTGGCACTAAAATAAGTTAATCATTTGCCCTAAGGGGAGGGACTGTATATGCTATGTAACATGATTATGCATTTGTGTGTATAAAAGGGAGCTCTAAGCCAAAGAGAGACAGTTGTTGCTCCATGGAGCAAGCTCGGCTTTGTTATGCAAATAATAAAAGTCTACATTCACAAGTTCCAGTCTCTTGAGAAATATTTTTAAGTTGACTACTTTTTGAGTCAAATATTTCTACGACACTCCCTCCAGAGATTTTCTATGGGATTAAGGTCTGGAGACTGGCTAGGCCACTCCAGGACCTTAATGTGCTTCTTCTTGAGCCACTCCTTTGTTGCCTTGGCCGTGTGTTTTGGGTCATTGTCATGCTGGAATACCCATCCACGACCCATGTTCAATGCCCTGGCTGAGGGAAGGAGGTTCTCACCCAAGATTTGATGGTACATGGCCCCGTCCATCGTCCCTTTGATGCGGTGAAGTTGTCTTGTCCCCTTAGCAGAAAAACACCCCCAAAGTATAATGTTTCCACCTCCATGTTTGACGGTGGGGATGGTGTTCTTGGGGTCATAGGCAGCATTCCTCCTCCTCCAAACACCGAGTTGAGTTGATGCCAAAGAGCTCGATTTTTGGTCTCATCTGACCACAACACTTCCACCCAGTTCTCCTCTGAATCATTCAGATGTTCATTGGAAAACTTCAGACGGGCCTGTATATGTGCTTTCTTGAGCAGGGGGACCTTGCGGGCGCTGCAGGATTTCAGTACTTCACGGTGTAGTGTGTTACCAATTGTTTTCTTGGTGACTATGGTCCCAGCTGCCTTGAGATCATTGACAAGATCCTCCCGTGTAGTTCTGGGCTGATTCTTCACCGTTCTCATAATCATTGCAACTCCACAAGGTGAGATCTTGCATGGAGCCCCAGGCCGAGGGAGATTGACAGTTCTTTTTTGTTTCTTCCATTTGCGAATAATCGCTAATCACAACTGTTGTCACCTTCTCACCAAGCTGCTTGGTGATGGTCTTGTAGCCCATTCCAGCCTTGTGTAGGTCTACAATCTTGTCCCTGACATCCTTGGAGAGCTCTTTGGTCTTGGCCATGGTGGAGAGTTTGGAATCTGATTGATTGCTTCTGTGGACAGGTCTTTTTTATACATGTAACAAGCTGAGATTAGGAGCACTCCCTTTAAGAGTGTGCTCCTAATCTCAGCTCGTTACATGTATAAAAGACACCTGGGAGCAAGAAATCTTTCTGATTGAGAGGGGGTCAAATACTTATTTCCCTCATTAAAATGCAAATCAATTTATAACATTTTTGACATGCGATTTTCTGGATTTTTTTGTCAAATAAACCTACCATTCAAATTATAGACTGATCATTTCTTTGTCAGTGGGCAAACGTACAAAATCAGCAGGGGATCAAATACTTTTCCCCCTCACTGTATGCCCCTCCTACCCACCCCAAGCCCCCCACTCCCACAAAGAGGGCCTCAACATGAAAGTCACACATAAGCCCAGGCCGTGAGCAGGCAAACAGGCCCAACACCCACTCTTACACTAGCCCAAGCCAATGGCATGTACCAGATGCTCAGCAGGCGCTGCTCACAATTACTGGCCTGAGGCCAAACCACACAACCATCAACATTAGACACTTTATGGAACACAAAGCCTTCACTATTTCATCCTGGAATATCCAAGGCCTGAGGTCATCTGCCTTTGGCCTAAAGAGCAGGAACCTGGGCTTCACCAAAGAAATCGGAAATACAGACATTGTCATCCTACAAGAAACATGGTATAGAGGAGACGGACCCACTGGTTGCCCTCTAGGTTACAGAGAGCTGGTAGTCCCATCCACCAAACTACCAGGTGTGAAACAGGGAAGGGACTCAGGGGGTATGCTAATTTGGTATAGAGCAGACCTAACTCACTCTATTAAATTAATCAAAACAGGAACATTTTACATTTGGTTAGAAATTCAAAAGGAAATTATCTCAACAGAGAAAAATGTCCTCCTGTGTCCTACCTATATCCCCCCATTATAATCCCCATACTTTAATGAAGACAGCTTCTCCATCCTGGAGGGGTAAATCAATAATTTCCAGACCCAGGGACATGTACTAGTCTGTGGCGACCTAAATGCCAGAACTGGACAAGAACATGACACCCTCAGCACACAGGGGGACAAACACCTACCTGGAGGTGACAGAATTCCCTCCCCCATATGCCCCCCTAGGCACAACTACGACAACATAACCAACAAAAATGGGTCACGACTCCTGCAGCTCTGTCGCACACTGGGTATGTACATAGTCAATGGTAGGCTTCGAGGGGACTCCTATGGTAGGTACACCTATAGCTCATCTCTTGGCAGTAGTACTGTAGACTACTTTATCACTGACCTCAACCCAGAGTCTCTCAGAGCGTTCACAGTCAGCCCACTGACACCCCTATCAGACCACAGCAAAATCACAGTCTACTTGAACAGAGCAATACTCCATCATGAGGCATCAAAGCCAAAGGAACTGAATAATATTAAGAAATGCTATAGATGGAAGGAAAGTAGTGTTGAAACCTACCAAAAAACAATTAGGCAACAACAAATTCAATCCATTCTAGACAACTTCCTGGACAAAATGTTCCACTGTAATAGTGAAGGTGTAAACTTGGCAGTAGAAAACCCTAAACAGTATATTTGACCTCTCAGCTTCCCTATCAAATCTAAAAATCTCTAACAGAAAACCAAAGAAAAGTAACAACAGTGATAAATGGTTTGATGAAGAATGCAAAAACCTAAGAAAGAAATTGAGAAACCTATCCAACCAAAAACATAGAGACCCAGAAAACCTGAGCCTACGCCTTCACTATGGTGAATCACTAAAACAATACAGAAATACACTATGGAAAAAAGATGGAACAGCATGTCAGAAATCAGCTCAATGTAATTGAAGAATCCATAGACTCTAACCACTTCTGGGAAAATTGGAAAACACTAAACAAACAACAACACGAAGAGCTATCTATCCAAAATGGAGATGTATGGGTAAAACACTTCTCCAATCTTTTTGGCCCTATAACAGAGAACAAACAGCAAAAAAATATACATGATTAAATGCAAATCTTAGAATCAACTATTAAAGACTACCAGAACCCACTGGATTCTCCAATTACATTGAATGAACTACAGGACAAAATATAAACCCTCCAACCCAAAAAGGCCTGTGGTGTTGATGGTATCCTCAATGAAATGATAAAATATACAGACCACAAATTTCAATTAGCTATACTTAAACTCTTTAACATCATCCTTAGCTCTGGCATCTTCCCCAATATTTGGATCCAAGGACTGATCACCACAATCCACAAAAGTGGAGACAAATTTGACCCCAATAACTACCGTGAGATATGCGTCAACAGCAACCTTGGGAAAATCCTCTGCATTATCATTAACAGCAGACTAGTTCATTTCCTCAGTGAAAACAATGTACTGAGCAAATGTCAAATTGGCTTTTTACCAAATTACCGTACGACAGACCACGTATTCACCCTGCACACCCTAATTGACAAACAAACAAACCAAAACAAAGGAAAGTCTTCTCATGCTTTGTTGATTTCAAAAAAAGCTTTTGACTCAATTTGGCATGAGGGTGTGCTATACAAAGTGATGGAAAGTTGGGTTGGGAGAAAAAAATACAACATTATAAAATCCATGTCCACAAACAACAAGTGTGCGGTTAAAATTGGCAAAAAACACACACATTCTTTCCACAGGGCCGTGGGGTGAGACAGAGATGCAGTTTAAGCCCCACCCTCTTCAACATATATATCAACGAATTGGCGAGGGCACTAGAACAGTCTGCAGCACCCGGCCTCACTCTACCAGAATCTGAAGTCAAATGTCTACTGTTTGCTGATGATCTGGTGCTTCTGTCACCAACCAAGGAGGGCCTACAGCAGCACCTATATCTTCTGCACAGATTCTGTCAGACCTGGGCCCTGATTGTATATCTCAGTAAGACAAAAATAATGGTGTTCCAAAAAAGGTCCAGTTGCCAGGTCCACAAATCCAATTCCATCTAGACACCGTTGCCCTAGAGCACACAAAAACTATACATACTTCGGCCTAAACATCAGCGCCACAGGTAACTTCCACAAAGCTGTGAACAATCTGAGAGACAAGGCAAGAAGGGCCTTCTATGCCATCAAAAGGAACATAAAATTGTACATACCAATTAGGATCTGGCTAAAAATACTTGAATCAGTTATAGAACCCATTGCCCTTTATGGTTGTGAGGTCTGGGGTCCGCTCACCAACCAAGAATTCACAAAATGGGACAAACACCAAATTGAGACTCTGCATGTAGAATTCTGCAAAAACATCCTCTGTGTACAACGTAAAACACCAAATAATGCATGCAGAGCAGAATTAGGCCAATACCCGCTAATTATCAAAATCCAGAAAAGAGCCGTTAAATTCTATAACCACTTAAAATTAAGTGATTCCCAAACCTTCCATAACAAAGCCATCACCTACAGAGAGATGAACTTGGAGAAGAGTCTAGAATGCTATTTGGCCCTAAACAGAGAATACACAGTGGCAGAATACCTGACCACTGTGACTGACCCAAACTTAAGGAAAGCTTTGACTATGTACAGACTCAGTGAGCATAGCCTTGCTATTGAGAAAGGCCGCCGTAGGCAGACCTGGCTCTCAAGAGAAGACAGGCTATGTGCACACTGCCCACAAAATCAGGTGGAAACTGAGCTGCACTTCCTAACCTCCTGCCAAATGTATGACCATATTAGAGACACATATTTCCCTCAGATTACAGCGATCCACAAAGAATTCGAAAACAAACCCAATTTTGATAAACTCCCTTATCTACTGGGTGAAAAACCACAGTGTGCCATCACAGCTGCAATATTTGTGACCTGTTGCCACAAGAAAAGGGCAACAAGTGAAGAACAAACACCATTGTAAATACAACCCATATTTATGTTTATTTATTTTCCCATTTGTACTTAAACTATTTGCACATTGTTACAACACTGTATATATACATAATATGACATTTGAAATGTCTTTATTCTTTTGGAACTTCTGAGTGTAATGTTTACTGTTAATATTTATTGTTTATTTCACTTTTGTTTACTATCTACTTCACTTGCTTTGGCAATGTTAACATACGTTTCCCATGCCAATAAAGCCCTTAAATTGAATTGAATTGAAATTGAGAGAGAGAGAGAGAGAGAGAGAGATAGCGAGAGAGATGTAGAGACGGAGGTAAAGAGAGAGATGGAGAGAGATTTAGAGACAGAGGTAGAGACAGAGAGAGATGTAGAGACGGAGGTATATACTGTATATACACTGAGTGTACAAAACATTAAGGACACTTTCCTAATATTGAGATGCCCTTTTGCCCTCAGAACAGCCTCAATTCGTCAGGGAATGGACTCTACAAGGTCTTGAAATCCTTCTTAAGGGATGCTGGCCCATGTTGACTCCGATGCTTCCCACAGTTTTGTCAAGTTGGCTGGATGTCCTTTGGGTGGTGGACCTTTCTTGATAAACACGGGAACTGTTGAGCGTAAAAAACCCAACTGTGTTACAGTTCTTGACACAAACCAGTGTGCCTTGCACCTACTACCATACCCAGTTCAAAGGCACTTCAATCTTTTGTCTTGCCAATTCACCATCTGAATGGCACACATACACAATCCATGTCTCAATTGTCTCAAGGCTTAAAAATCCTTCTTTAACCTGTCTCCTCCCCTTCATCTACACTGATTGAAGTGGATTTAACAAGTGACATCAGTAAGGGATCATAGCTTTCACCTGAATTCACCTGGTCAGTCTATATCATGGAAAGAGCAATGTTTTGTACACTCAGAGTATATATACGGAGAGAGAGAGAGAGAGAGAGAAAGAGAGAGAGAGAGAGAGATTCCCAAACCTTCCATAACAAAGCCATCACCTACAGAGAGATGGACTTGGAGAAGAGTCCCCTAAGTAAGCTGGTCCTGGGGCTCTGTTCACAAACACAAACAGACCCCACAGAGCCCCAGGACAACAACAACAACACAATTAGACCCAACCAAATCATGAGAAAACAAAAAGAGAATTACTTGACACATTGGAAAGAATTAACAAAAAAACAGAGCAAACTAGAATGCTGACCACTGTGACTGACCCAAATTAAGGAAAGCTTTGACTATTTACAGACTCAGTGAGCATGTCACGCTCTGGCTCCGGGACTGTGTAGTTTGAGCCAGGGTGTATTCATTTGGTTGTGTTGGGTATAGGGTGTGTTCATTTGGTTGTGTTTGGTTTTGGTTGTAGTGTCTTGTCTCGTCATGTGACTCCCAATCAGAGGTAACGAGTGTCAGCTGTCGGCTCGTTATCTCTGATTGGGAGCCATATTTAAACTGTCAGTGTTCACCTTAGGGTTGTGGGTTTTTGTTCCATGTTTCAGTCTGTGTACTGAGGACTTCACTATCCGTCATTGTTTATTGTTTTCTCGTTCGTGCACTTTAACTTTAATAAAGTCATGTTCGCTACAAACGCTGCGCTTTGGTCCACTCCTTCCGTGAGACGGCCGTGACAGAAAAACCCACCACAAAAGGACCAAGCAGGCGATACAGGAACACCCGCAGGAGAGAACGCTGGTGGATGTCCTCCTCGGCTGGGGACATATTACGCAGGAGGGAGGCCGTCCGGTACCGGAGGGCGATGAAGGGGGAGACCCAGGATGGAGAGGAGCAACGGCGTCAGCAGGGCCATAGTCGGATGGAAGAGAGGCAACCCCAAAGACATTTTTGGGGGGCACATGGCTTAGGCGGCTGGGCAGCAGGCGGCTGCTACAGGACGTTTTGGAGAGGTGGTCACCGGGTGTTGGGAGGCAGAAGGCAGGTTGGCGAGGCCTGGAGGTAGAGCGGAACCAACTTCCCGTACTCAGGCATGGCAGCATGAGACGGGGGCAGGTTCCGCGGTATGCGGAGCAGCGTACTGTGCCACGAGTGGTCCGGCACAGTCCTGTACGTCCTGTGCAAGCACCCACGCACGTGTCGTGCGAAAGGGGGATGCAGCCAGGACGGAGTGTGCCGGCTCTACGCTCGAGGTCTCCAGTGCCTCTCCGCGGTCCCGGATATCCTGCTCCCGTATCGCGTGCTGTCATGTCGGTACGGGTTCACAGCCCTGTACGTCCCTGTGCGGATGCCTACGCAGAGTG
The DNA here is from genome assembly GCF_020615455.1 of Coregonus clupeaformis. NCBI lineage: Eukaryota > Metazoa > Chordata > Actinopteri > Salmoniformes > Salmonidae > Coregonus > Coregonus clupeaformis. Next base: position 30,447,343 of record NC_059196.1, on the reverse strand, counting down.
TGTGAAGGTAGGCATCCAGCCAGGGACGGGTGGTGGCCGCTCTTCGCTCCAGGTCTCCTATCTCGTCTCCACAGTCCGGTGAGGCCTGTCCCAGCTCCACGCACTAAACCTACGGTGTGCGTCGCCAGCCCAGCCCGGCCGGTTCCTGCTCCACGCATCAGGCTCACGGTGTGCGCCGCCAGCCCAGCCCGGCCTATCCCGGCTCCACGCACCAAGCCTACGGGGTGCGTTGCCAGCCCAGCCGGCCTGTCCCTGCTCTACGCACAAAGCCTACGGTGTGCGTCGCCAGCCCGACCCGGCCTGTTCCTGCCACTCGCACTAAACCTACGGTGTGCGTCGCCAGCCCAGCCCGGCCTGTTCCTGCTCCACGCACTAAACCTACGGTGTGCGTCGCCAGCCCAGCCCGGCCTATCCCTGCTCCACGCACCAAGCCTACGGGGTGCGTTGCCAGCCCAGCCCGGCCTGTCCCTGCTCTACGCACAAAGCCTACGGTGTGCGTCGCCAGCCTCCCGGCCTGTTCCTGCCACTCGCACTAAACCTACGGTGTGCGTCGCCCAGCCCAGCCCGGCCTGTTCCTGCTCCATGCACTAAACCTACGGTGTGCGTCGCCAGCCCAGCCCGGCCTATCCCTGCTCCACGCACCAAGCCTACGGGTGCGTTGCCAGCCCAGCCCGGCCTGTCCCTGCTCTACGCACAAAGCCTACGGTGTGCGTCGCCAGCCCGACCCGGCCTGTTCCTGCCACTCGCACCAAGCCAAGGGTGCGAGTCGTCAGCCTGGTCCAGCCCGTTCCTGTTACTCGCACCAAGCCAGGGTGCAGTGGTGCGTCGGCCTGGTCCAGCCCGTTCCTGCTACTCGCACCAAGCCAAGGGTGCGAGTCGTCAGCCTGGTTCAGCTCGTCCCTGCTACTCGCACCAAGCCAAGGGGCGAGCCGTCAGCCTGATCCAGCCCATTCCTGCTACTCGCATTCCAAGCCAGGGATGCGAGTCTTCCAGCCTGGTGAGGCCTGTTCCGGCTCACGCACCAGGCAAAGGGTGCGTATCGTCTGCCAGTTCCGGTCCATTCCTACCTCACGCGCCAAGCCAGGGGTGCGCGTCGGAGGTCCTGATCCAGCAAGCTGGGTCAGATCGGACCGGGGCACTACGGGGAGTGAAGTGGGGTGGTGGTCAAGCCCGAGCCGGAGCCGCCTCCGAGGAGCAACACCACCCAGCCCTCCCCTATTTTGGGGTGTAGGCGCGGTCGGAGTCCGCGCCTTTAGGGGGTACTGTCACGCTCTGGCTCGGGACTGTGTAGTTTGAGCCAGGGTGTATTCATTTGGTTGTGTTGGGTATAGGGTGTGTTCATTTGGTTGTGTTTGGTTTTGGTTGTAGTGTCTTGTCTCGTCATGTGACTCCCAATCGGAGGTAACGAGTGTCAGCTGTCGGCTCGTTATCTCTGATTGGGAGCCATATTTAAACTGTCAGTGTTCACCTTAGGGTTGTGGGTTTTTGTTCCATGTTTCAGTCTGTGTACTGAGGACTTCACTATCCGTCATTGTTTATTGTTTTCTCGTTCGTGCACTTTAACTTTAATAAAGTCATGTTCGCTACAAACGCTGCGCTTTGGTCCACTCCTTCCGTAGACGGCCGTGACAGAGCATAGCCTTGCTATTAAGAAAGGCCGCCGTAGGCAGACCTGGCTCTCAAGAGAAGACAGGCTATGTGCACACTGCCCACAAAAAAACTGAGCTGCAAGATTTGTGACCTGTTGCCACAAGAAAAGGGCAACCAGTGAAGAACAAACACCATTGTAAATACAACCCATATTTATGTTTATTTATTTTCCCATTTGTACTTTAACTATTTGCACATTGTTACAACACTGTATATATACATAATATGACATTTGAAATGTCTTTATTCTTTTGGAACTTCTGAGTGTAATGTTTACTGTTAATTTGTATTGTTTATTTCACTTTTGTTTACTATCTACTTCACTTGCTTTGGCAATGTTAACATACGTTTCCCATGCCAATAAAGCCCTTAAATTGAAATTAAAATTGAATTGAGAGAGAGAGAGAGAGAGCGTGAGAGAGAGAGATGTAGAGACAGAGGTAGGGAGAGACTATGAGTTTGATTGAGTGTGACATACTTAATACTTCATCTCATTGAGTTAAATAATCTCTCAGGTAAAAGGAAGGACACTGTCACAAACAGCCTCTAGGAGTCACTGTCGCATCGTGGGCCTGAGCATGGGTGTCTGTGGGAGGGTGAAAAAGAAAAAGTGTGCACTTGGTGGTGATGGTGTGTTTGTTGTGTTTTGAGCCTGAAATGGTATACACGCCTTTGGGAGTGAGGCAGCATAATTTCACAACACAGGTACATCTCTCCTTTTAGACCCACAAGAGAGAGGGAGAGAAAGAGAGAGGGAGGGTGGAGAAAGAGAGAAAGAGAGAGGGAGGGTGGAGAAATAGAGAAAGAGAGAGGGAGAGAAAGAGAGAGGGAGGGTGGAAAAAGAGAGACAGAGAGAGGGAGGGAAAGAGAGAGGGAGGGAAGAGAGAGTGCTATTGTATTCTCTCTTGAACTTTTATTCTAAGCACAGGAGCTGTTCCAACAGCCAGTTGTTCTGTCATCTAAAAACAGGCAATACTTCATTACTAAGTACTAACCACCTGATGAGGTGGTGGAGCATCTGTCCTATGGGGATTGAGCAGGAAGCTGTACGCACCAATCAGCAGAGCTTTGATGAAACAGTAGTTTGACCCAAAAGAGAGGCTGACACAGCAGTGGATTACGGATGATGCATTAGCTATGTATTACTGTATAATTGAGGGAGTTTACTTACCTGTGGGATGCAGTAAAAGCTCTGCTGTCCTTGTTCTGTGAGTGGTCTACTGTTGGACTGCTGTTACCATGGCACCCTGAACAATCCCACTGCTAGACTACGTTTCATTTCAAAACAATGTTCTCTGTCCTCAGTGCATCTGGGACAGCTGGGTGAGCAATGGATTCACTGTGGTTCTGACAGAATATGAAGAGGAGTGATGAGTGGGAGTGGGGGCGAGGTGGGTAATGTTTTGGAGATGAATACATCCCGAGACTAAAAGTGCCATGCTGACTCATATCAAACTGGGGCAGTGGGGCTTTTAACAATGACATTTTGCCACAGAGCGTTTCACAGTGAGATCAGACTGCTAACTACAGTGAGATCAGACTGCTAACTACCACTATGGGTGGTCCTCTGTAGCTCAGCTGGTAGAGCACGGCGCTTGTAACGCCAAGGTAGTGGGTTCGATCCCCGGGACCACCCATACACAAAAATGTATGCACGCATGACTGTAAGTCGCTTTGGATAAAAGCGTCTGCTAAATGGCATATTATTTATTTTACAGTATACTTGTGGGAGCACCATAAGTATAATGGCCTTCTAAAAACTTTGCCACAACTAAGATGTAGCTAATGAAGCATAAGGAGGAGGATGGTGCACATACTGCAGGATCCACATCAACCACATTGCTGCTGCCTTTTCATGTCACTCTTTACAAACGTTTCATCCTGATCAAAACTTTGCCCCATTAACATCAGAGCGGTACGCTCACCATGAAAGACTGGAATACTGTATCTATCCCTCTCTCTGGTCTAAATCACACCTTGAAAAATGCATATGTTGAACAGCTATTACCTAGCTTCTCCTGATGTTGCCTTGGTAACAGGGTTGGGAGATGGTGGGGGTTGTGGGTAAGGGTTGCTGGGGTAGACCCAGCAGGAAGTTGTCAAAGAGCAGAATCAGTGTGTGGTGCTGTGAGGCTGGCGGAGATAGGACTCTGTTTTGCTGTTGTCGATAAAGATGTTCCTGTTTCGTATTCATTTTTTAAAAAGTCATTAGCGGTATAACCAGACACAGGACACCTGTTGAGTGGGAACAAAGACTAGACTATTTGGGGAATTCTTTTGTCTCCCATCTTTCTGTCCATCCTCCTCATGTTCAGTGGTGGAAAAAGTACCCAATTGTCATACTTGAGTAAAAGTAAAGATACCTTAATAGAAAATGAAAGTGAAAGTCACCCAGTAAACTTCTACTTGAGTAAAAGTATTTGGTAAAAAATATACTTAAGTATCAAAATTAAATGTAAAAGCATAAACCATTTCAAATTCCTTACATTAAGCAAACCAGATGGCACCATTTTCTTGTTTTTTAAATTTACGGATGGCCAACATTCAGACATAATTGACAAACGAAGCATGTGTGTTTAGTGAGTCCGCCAGATCAGAGGCAGTAGGGATGACCAGGGATGTTCTGTTGATAACTGCGTGTATTGGACCTTTTCCTGTCGTGCTAAGCATTTGTTGTTTATAAAGAATAATGCTAATCTTTGCTGTGAGACCAAGGAGTCCGCTTACACTGTACTTTGATTATAAAGTTTTATTTATATCACAAGATTTCAGCATAAGTTTACAGACGTCTGCAGGCATCTGGAGAACAGCGACCCAAAATAATATGTTTGTTCTGATCTCCTTTGTCTCAACCAAGTATTTATAATCTTTACCATGATATGGGCGGTTTCCCATACAGACCAATCACCTGTCTCCACACAACAGACTTCCTCTGTTCTATGGGGTGTCCCCACAAAACTGCTCCCCAGATGCTCCCTCCAAGCTGAATAAACATCCTCTCAGATACCATTTGAAAACATTAGCAAAGTCATAATTCCTCAGATACTACACATTCAAAATGTAACGAGTACTTTTGTGTGTCAAGGAAAATGTATGGAGTAAAAAGTACAATATTTTCTTAAGGAACCTAGTGAAGTGAAATTAAAAGTACTCTAATATATAAATAGTAAAGTAAAGTACAGATACCCCCCAAAATTACTTAACTAGTACTTTAAAGTATTTTTACTTAAGTACTGCCCATGTTGTGTGTAATCAGTGCCTGCTGTTAGGATGGGATAATGTCCCAGTGTGTCTGGTTACTGACTACATCAGACAATGCACTCTGTCAGGAAGCAAACAACATCTACAGATTTCAGGCGTTCAGAATGCGATAGCGAATACATTAGCAATCCAGTTCTGCTACATTCACATCACATTGACCTCCTCCTCTTTCCACTGTTTATCTGACATGATACTGAGAACATGTGTTTGATAAAACTCCTGTTAGTAACAGTGTAGCGATTCAGGTCAGAGCAGGGCTTGAACCAATGACCCCGAGGTTAAATGACAAACATACTACATTATTATTATATATATATTTTTAGTCATTTAGCAGACGCTCTTATCCAGAGCGACTTACAGGAGCAATTAGGGTTAAGTGCCTTGCTCAAGGGCACATCGACAGATTTTTCACCTAGTCGGCTCGGGGATTAGAACCAGCGACCTTTCGGTTACTGGCACAACGCTCTTACCCACTAAGCTACCTGCCGCCCATGTACTACAGAGATCCAGATCTCTAGACATAGGTACTTTAACTCTTGTTCTTTCCCAGTGTTGACACAGAGCACCACCCCTGACTGGAAGGCACAGAGCACCACACCTAACTGGAAGGCACAGAGCACCACACCTAACTGGAAGGCACAGAGCACCACACCTAACTGGAAGGCACAGAGCACCACACCAGACTGGAAGGCACAGAGCACCACCGCTGACTGGAATGACAATGTATTTCCCAGCTGGAGGAGCGAGACAGCTCCTTACGCCTCGATCAAATCAAATCAAATTGTATTTGTCACATGCGCCTAATACAACAGTGAAATGCTTACTTACAAGCCCTTAACCATCAATGCAATTTAAAGAAAAATAAGTAAAAAATAGATAAGTAAAAAATAAAAATAATTAAAGAGCAGCAGTAAAATAACAGTAGCGAGGCTATATACAGGGGGTACCGATACAATGTGCGGGGGGCACAGGTTAGTCGAGGTAATTGAGGTAATATGTACATGTAGTTAGAGTTAAAGTGACTATGCATAGATAATAAACAGAGAGTAGCAGCAGCGCAAATAGTCCGGGTAGCCATTTGATTAGCTGTTCAGGAGTCTTATGGCTTGGGGTTAGAAGCTGTTAAGAAGCCTTTTGGACCTAGACTTGACGCTCCTGTACCGCTTGCCGTGCGGTAGCAGAGAGAACAGTCTATGACTTGGGTCGCTGGAGTCAATGTTTAGGGCCTTCCTCTGACACCGCCTGGTATAGAGGTCCTGGATGGCAGGATGCTTGGCCCCAGTGATGTACTGAGCCGTACGCACTACCCTCTGTAGTGCCTTGTGGTCGGAGGCCGAGCAGTTGCCATACCAGGCAGTGATGCAACCAGTCAGGTTGCTGTCGATGGTGCAGCTGTAGAACTTTTTGAGGATCTGGGGACCCATGCCATTTCTTTTCAGTCTCCTAAGGGGGAATAGGCTTTGTCGTGCCCTTTTCACGACTGTGTTGGTGTGTTTGGACCATGATAGTTTGTTGGTGATGTGGACACCAAGGAACTTGAAGCGCTCAACCTGCTCCACTACAGCCCCGTCGATGAGAATGGGGGCGTGCTCAGTCCCCTTTTTTCCCCTGTAGTCCACAATCATCTCCTTTGTCTTGATCACGTTGAGGGAGAGGTTGTTATCCTGGTACCACACGGCTAGATCTCTGACCTCCTCCCTATAGGCTGTCTCATCGTTGTCGGTGATCAGGCCTACCACTGTTGTGTCGTCGGAAAACGTAATGATGGTGTTGGAGTCATGCCTGGCTGCAATATGGGTGAACAGGGAGTACAGGAGGGGACTGAGCACGACCTGAGGGCCCCGTGTTGAGGATCAGCGTGGCAGATGTGTTGTTACCTACCCTTACCACCCGGGGCGGTCCGTCAGAAGTCCAGGATCCAGTTGCAGAGGGGAGGTGTTTAGTCCCAGGTGTCCTTAGCTTAGTGATGAGCTTTGAGGCACAATGGTGTTGAACGCTGATCTGTAGTCAATGAATAGCATTCTCACGTAGGTGTTCCTCTTGTCCAGGTGGGAAAGGGCAGTGTGAGTGCAATAGAGATTGCATCATCTGTGGATCTGTTGGGCGGTATGTATATTGGAGTGAGTCTAGGGTTTCTGGGATAATGGTGTTGATGTGAGCCATGACCAGCCTTTCAAAGCACTTCATGGCTACAGACGTGAGTGCTATTGTCACACCCTGGCTCTGGGACTCATTATGTTGAGCCAGGGTGTGTTCTTTCTATGTGTGTATTTCTATGTTGGTAATTCTGTTGTGTTGATTTCTATGTTTTGCCTGAGTGACTCCCAATCAGAGGCAACGAGTGTCAGCTGTTGGCTGGTTGTCTCTGATTGGGAGCCATATTTAAACTGTATGTTTTCCCTTTGTGGTTGTGGGTTTTTGTTCCGTGTTCGGTCATTGATACCGTGGACGTCACGAGTCGTTTCTTGTTTTGTATTGAGTTTAAACTTTAACTAATTAAAGTATGTTTGTTCATCACGCTGCGCCTTGGTCTGTTCCATATGACGATCGTGACAGAAAAACCCACCATGCAACGACCAAGCAGCGTGTCCAGGGGCAGCCCTTGGGCTGGACATGGGAGGAAGCGCCGGGAAAGGCCCTGGCGAAAGAGGAGCAGCGTGTCCAGGAGCAGGCAGCCTGGACATGGGAGGAGATATTGGACGGTAAAGGGTCCTGGACTTGGGGAAATCCTGGCGGGATGGATGCGCCGCCATGGAGTGAGACAGTGGAGAGGCGACGGAGAGAGGAGCAACGGCGTGATCAGGGTCGTCGTCGGGACGGTCGAGGCAACCCCAGAACATTTTTAGGGGGGCACACGGCATGGCCGGGGCTGACGAAGGAGGCAAGGGCGGATCAGAAGGCCACCAGGCCAGGGTACACCGCCCTGTACGTCCTGTGCGGATGCCTCACACAGAGTGTGTGAGGGTAGGCATTCAGCCAGGACGGGTTGTGGCTTCGCTCTTCACTCCAGGCCTCTATCCGTCTCCACAGCCCGGTTCGGCCTGTCCCTGCTCACGCACCAAGCCTACGGTGTGCGTCGCCAGCCCAGTCCGGCCTGTCCCTGCTCCACGCACCAAGCCTACGGTAGTGCGTCGCCAGCCCAGTCCGGCCTGTCCCTGCTCCACGCACCAAGCCTACGGTGTGCGTCGCCAGCCCAGCCCGGCCTGTCCCTGCTCCCGCACCAAGTCTGTGGTGCGTTTCGTACAGCCAGGCTCGGCCCGTTCCTGCTCCCGCACCAAGTCTACGGTGCGTGTCGCCAGCTTCGGCCCGGCCTGCTCCCGCACCAAGTCAGTGGTGTGTTCCGTCAGCCCCCTGTCCGGTCGCTCCTGCTCCCCCACACCAAGCCAGTGGTGTGCGTCGTCAGTCCAGCATGGCCCGTGCCTGTTCCCCACACCAAGCCAGTGGTGTGCGTCGTCCGGTCCGCACGGCCGTGCCTGTTCCACTGGTGCCTGGTCGGCACGGTCAGATGCGTTACGCAGAGCTAGAGCAATCCGCTCCATCAGTGTGCAGTCCAGCTCCGGCCAGCGGGCCAGACCCGGACCAGGGGTACTTTGGGGGGTTGGAGGGGAGTGGGGATCAGGCCCGGAGCCGGATCCGCCGCCAAGGCGGAGTGCCCACCCGGTCCCTCCCTGTGGTAAGTTGCGCGGTCGGAGTCCGCGCCTTTAGGGGGAGACGTCACGCCCTGGCTCTGGGGACACTGTTATGTTGAGCCAGGGTGTGTAATTCTATGTTGGTATTTCTATGTTGGCCTGAGTGACTCCCAATCAGAGGCAACGAGTGTCAGCTGGTTGTCTCTGATTGGGAGCCATATTTAACTGTCTGTCTTTCACTTTGTGTTTGTGGTTTCTTGTTCTTATTTGGTTTGTTTATGTAACCAGAGACATCACGTTTTCGTCTGTTATTTTGATCGTGTGATCATTCTAATAAACATAATGTTCGCATTCAACGCTGCGCCTTGGTCTCTCCCTGACGAACGTGACAGCTATGGGTCGGTTGTCATTTAGGCAGGTTACCTTAGTGTTCTTGGGCACAGGGACTGACAGCGCCATTGCGTTTTGGCACACCAGAAGTACATTCATTGGACCCCTGTGTTTGCCTTGTATTGCAGAGGCAGTTGTAATGCGTTCTGTGTTCTGTGTGGTGCATACATTGGATTTATACAACGAATGCATCAAATGGTGTGCGTTGACTTGACAGAAATAGTAGCAAAAGTTGAATGATGAACTTTTGTATCAAAATGTTGGATTACATAATGAAAAATGTTTGACTGCAGAATTTATTATGCAGCGTTGATGCTGTCGGTCTGATCAAGGCATTTCTTCTGGGTTCTGAAACATAGCACGCACATCCACCATCCTCCTAATGAAAGACAAACACCTTCTGGAGTGTCCCTCTGCGAGCTTGTATCTGACAGCACTACAGAGGTGGATCCCTTTAGTTGATGGCACTTCCTATTTAAATTAATCTCTCTTTACCTCATGGACAAGCTGCACCACTGAAAGCATGTTAAAAAAAATTCTAGAGTGACTCAGGAGTGAGTGCATACATTTTTTTGTGCTGGTCCCCCATGGGAATTAAACCCACAACCCTGACATTGCACACCCCATTCTCTACCAACTAAGCCACATGGGTCCTCAGATCCTCAAAGGGTTCTACAGCTGCACCATTGAGAGCATCTTGACTGGCTGCATCACCGCCTGGTATGGCAACTTCAAGGCACCCGACTGCAAGGCGCTGCAGAAGGCGCTGAGCACGATCCAGTACATCACTGGGGCCGAGCTCCCTGCCATCAAATCAAATTGTATTGGTCACATACACGTGTTTAGCAGATGTTATTGCGGGTGTAGCGAAATGCTTGTGCTTCTAGCGCCGACAGTGCAGTAATACAGTGAGGGAAAAAAGTATTTGATCCCCTGCTGATTTTGTATGTTTGCCCACTGACAAAGAAATGATTAGTCTATAATTTTAATGGTAGGTTTATTTGAACTCCCTCGGCCTGGGGCTCCATGCAAGATCTCACCTCGTTGAGTTGCAATGATCATGAGAACGGTGAGGAATCAGCCCAAAACTACATGGGAGGATCTTGTCAATAATCTCAAGGCAGCTGAGACCATAGTCACCAAGAAAACAATTGGTAACACACTATGCCGTGAAGGACTGAAATCCTGCAGCGCCCGCAAGGTCCCCCTGCTCAAGAAAGCACATATACAGGGCCATCTGAAGTTTGCCAATGAACATCTGAATGATTCAGAGGAGAACTGGATGAAAGTGTTGTGGTCAGATGAGACCAAAATCCGAGCTCTTTGGCATCAACTCAACTCGCCGTGTTTGGAAGGAGGAATGCTGCCTATGACCCCAGAACACCATCCCCTCCAACATGGAGGGTGGAAACATTATGCTTTGGGGTGTTTTTCTGCAAAAAATCAAAGGGGACGATGGACGGGGCCATGTACCGTCAAATCTTGGGTGAGAACCTCCTTCCCTCATCCAGGGCATTGAAAATGGGTCGTGGATGGGTATTCCAACATGACAATGACCCAAAACACACGGCCAAGGCAACAAAGGAGTGGCTCAAGATGTATGTGTGTGTGTGTGTGTGTGTGTGTGTGTGTGTGTATGTGTGTGTGTGTTGTGTGTGTGTGTGAGTGTGTCTTTGTCTGCATGATGGTGTCCAACAAAACTCACAGTCTCACATCAGAATTAAACGTTCATCCATGTTTCTCAAACATTACATTTCGAAGTGGTTCCAAACGTTGAATTTCGAAGTGTTTAAGGTTCCATTTGGGCATTAACTCCGAAATCTTAAGGTTAGGTTTGAACTACGAATGGTTAAGGTAAGGGTTAGGGTGTCGGGGTAGGCTTAAAACAAAAATATCAAAAACAACTCTCTATTGCTGGTTTTGTTCTTGCAACCTTTAGAATCACAGGCAGATGCTTACACCAAACTGCCATCCCTTCCCACAACCCCTTAGCAAGACCGAAACCTACTTGAAGGTAACAGCGATGACTGGTGACCCTAGTGGCGCTAACTCTCTAAGACACTCATTATACCTGCTCCTGAGAACCAAGGAGAATTATCAAGGCTGCAGGGTGGATGTCAAACCAAGAACATCAGTTATTATTTTCCTTTGGTTACCGGCAACAAAATGCAAATAGAATTAGTCCAGTGTCATTATTGGGAGAGCAGCGGGAACTCTGAGATTAATTTGTTATTTTCTGACGGTGGAGGGTTTTATCAGAGCAGTGCTCTAAAACACAGTCACACTTTTCTGTCCAAGGTAGCAATATCATCATCACTAACACACTCTTTCACCATCCATTTTCTATTTCCTGTGTATTATGGAAAGCTTTGCAATGCAGGCCAAAGCATTTTCTGTGTGTGTCTGTGTATGTATTTTAATGAACATGTTTGTATATCTCTGTGTGTAAAGAGGAATGTGTCACTGTCCATGGCTAAGCTTCTCTCTGTGTGTGTGTGTGTGTGTACGTGTGTGTGTGTACAGCAAAGCTGGTAAATTGTCCCATGCTGGGAGAGATAAGCAGTAGTGGGGCTGTGGCCAGTGTGAGCTTGTGTTCCAGGGTCGGGGGTGAGGAGTGTGTGCCGAGATAACACACACACGTGTGCATACACACACTATGGGGGGGTGAGGAGTGAGCTTGCGGAGATAAGCACAGACTACGGGGGTACCGCCATGACACTGATGTCATTAGAAGTGGCCTTTCTGTGCCCCTAAACACAGTGCCTCAGGCTGATGGTGTTACTGAGGGCTCCTAGTGGGGGAGAGATCCTCTCTAACCATCTCCTCCTGTCACACATTACAGCCCTGTTCTTCAATACTGGCCCCTGTCCCACCTTACAGCCCTGTTCTTCAAAACTGGCCCCCTGTCCTACCTTACAGCCCTGTTCTTCAATACTGGCCCCCTGTCCCACGTTACAGCCCTGTTCTTCAATACTGGCCCCCTGTCCCACGTTACAGCCCTGTTCTTCAATACTGGCCCCCTGTCCCACGTTACAGCTCTGTTCTTCAATACTGGCCCCTTGTCCCACCTTACAGCCCTGTTCTTCAATACTGGCCCCCTGTCCCACGTTACAGCCCTGTTCTTCAAAACTGGACCCCTGTCCCACGTTACAGCCCTGTTCTTCAATACTGGCCCCCTGTCCCACGTTACAGCCCTGTTCTTCAATACTGCCCCCCTGTCCTACCTTACAGCCCTGTTCTTCAATACTGGCCCCCTGTCCCACGTTACAGCCCTGTTCTTCAATACTGGCCCCCTGTCCCACGTTACAGCCCTGTTCTTCAATACTGCCCCCCTGTCCTACCTTACAGCCCTGTTCTTCAATACTGGCCCCCTGTCCCACCTTACAGACCTGTTCTTCAATACTGGCCCCCTGTCCCACGTTACAGCCCTGTTCTTCAATACTGGCCCCCTGTCCCACGTTACAGCCCTGTTCTTCAATACTGGCCCCCTGTCCCACCTTACAGCCCTGTTCTTCAATACTGGCCCCCTGTCACACCTTACAGCCCTGTTCTTCAATACTGGCCCCCTGTCACACCTTACAGCCCTGTTCTTCAATACTGGCCCCCTGTCCCACCTTACAGCCCTGTTCTTCAATACTGGCCCCCTGTCCCACGTTACAGCCCTGTTCTTCAATACCTGGCCCCCTGTCCCACGTTACAGCCTGTTCTTCAAAACTGCCCCTGTCCCACGTTACAGCCCTGTTCTTCAATACTGGGCCCCTGTCACGTTACAGCCCTGTTCTTCAATACTGGCCCCACAGAGATACTACACTGGGTGTGCAGGCTTTTCTCTGTCCCAGTACTAAAACACGAAAACTAATCAAGGCCTTGATAATTAGTTTGATTATATTTTATTTTATTCTAATCTATTCTGTTCATTTGCAATGTTCTTCCATTGGTTCTGTTGGCACTTCCACATAGTCACTGTTTGTGGCAGTGCAGTGTTTTCCTTGCATCACCAGGGAGTATGTTTACATGCACATTAATAATTTGATATTAAATGGATTATGGCAGTAGGCAGATTATGCAAAAGTCATGTAAACACCTTACTCTGCTTATCTTAATCAAAATCAAAGTAAGCATATGCTGATTAAAACACCTAGTTTTCTGAGCAATATTTCAAATTATTAGGACATGCAAACACCTTAATCGGGCGTTCCAGCTGTGTATTTGATCTGAGTATGTGCCAGCACCAGCCGAGCGAGCCTCCCTCTTTAGCACGAGTGTAGTGAGTTTGGAACTACTGAATGTATGCATTTTAAAGTCGTTTTCAAATACAAACTTTATATGTCTGAACTCAGAATCAAGTATGCTTCCCAGAAATAACATGGTCGCTGTGGTAGAACGTTTATTTTGATTGGAGATTTTCTGCATTTATCAGAGTGCCATCAGGGAGCCTGATTTCAGACGTGTCCATGTAAACAGGATTATTAGGGAAATCGCTCTTCTTGCAAAGCATGTAAGTTTTAATCAATCTAATATATTAATCTGACTATCCACAATAATCGCATAATTGTGTGCATGTAACCGTACTCATTGATATTGAATCTGGCTTGTTTCAGTGGAAAAGCATCCACCCAAACAAAGGAAAAAGAGACAACTGCTTTCAGAAGTACTCTCCTACAATTTCACTCTCTGAGCGGAAGACACCTGCTTTCAGAAGTACTCTCCTACAATGTCACTCTCTGAGTGGAAGACACCTGCTTTCAGAAGTAGTCTCCTAAAATGTCACTCTCTGAGTGGAAGACACCTGCTTTCAGAAGTAGTCTCCTAAAATGTCACTCTCTGAGTGGAAGACACCTGCTTTCAGAAGTAGTCTCCTATGATTTCACCCTCTGAGGGGAACAATGGAAGATGAGTATCTGGAAGACTGAGAGGAACGGAGGCGGAGTGGGAGAGAGAGAAAGGAAAAGTTGTGTTATCTGCAAATAATGTGTGAATGTGTAGTGTGTGTGTGTGTGTGTGTGTGTGTGTGTGTGTGTGTGTGTGTGTGTGTGTGTGTGTGACCTAACACTCTGGTATGATTAGCTGACTGCAGGTTTACGTTGTTGTGTTGTTGTACAGCTGTACATCACATTTTATATGATCGCAATGAGTTGTTTCATAGTGTTTACACGTACGACACGCACACACACACACGCACACACACACACACACACACACACACACACACACACACACACACACACAGGAAGGGAACATCAAACTGGAGCACATCCGGGAGGGGCAAAGTGCCTCATTTCTCTCTCACAAAAACAAAAACAACACACACCCTGAAAAAGAAGAAAACATGAAGAAACACAAACACTGAGACTATTAACACTGAGACTACAAACACTGAGACTACAAACCCTGAGACTACAAACACTGAGACTACAAACCCTGAGACTACAAACACTGAGACTACAAACCCTGAGACTACAAACACTGAGACTACAAACCCTGAGACTACAAACACTGAGACTACAAACCCTGAGACAACAAACCCTGAGACTACAAACACTGAGACTACAAACACTGAGACTACAAACACTGAGACTACAAACACTGAGACTACAAACACTGAGACTACAAACACTGAGACTACAAACACTGAGACTACAAACACTGAGACTACAAACACTGAGACTACAAACAATGAGACTACAAACCCTGAGACTATTAACACTGAGACTATTAACACTGAGACTACAAACACTGAGACTATTAACACTGAGACTACAAACACTGAGACTACAAACCCTGAGACTATTAACACTGAGACTACAAACCCTGAGACTACAAACCCTGAGACTACAAACTCTGAGACTACAAACACTGAGACTACAAAACCTGGGACTACAAACCCTGAGACTACAAACACTGAGACTACAAACCCTGAGACTACAAACACTGAGACTACAAACACTGAGACTACAAACACTGAGACTACAAAACCTGGGACTACAAACCCTGAGACTACAAACACTGAGACTACAAACCCTGAGACTACAAACACTGAGACTACAAACACTGAGACTACAAACACTGAGACTACAAACACTGAGACTACAAACACTGAGACTACAAACACTGAGACTAAAAACACTGAGACTACAAACACTGAGACTACAAACACTGAGACTACAAACACTGAGACTACAAACACTACTGAGACTACAAACACTTAGACTACAAACACTGAGACTACAAACACTGAGACTGCAAACACTGAGACTACAAACACTGAGACTACAAACACTGAGACTACAAACACTGAGACTATTAACACTTAGACTACAAACACTGAGACTACAAACACTGAGACTACAAACACTGAGACTATTAACACTTAGACTACAAACACTGAGACTAAAAACACTGAGACTACAAACACTGAGACTACAAAACCTGGGACTACAAACCCTGAGACTACAAACACTGAGACTACAAACCCTGAGACTGCAAACACTGAGACTGTAAACACTGAGACTACAAACACTGAGACTACAAACCCTGAGACTGCAAACACTGAGACTACAAACACTGAGACTACAAACCCTGAGACTGCAAACACTGAGACTACAAACACTGAGACTACAAAACCTGGGACTACAAACCCTGAGACTAAAAACACTGAGACTACAAACACTGAGACTACAAACACTGAGACTACAAACACTGAGACTACAAACACTGAGACTACAAACACTGAGACTACAAACACTGAGACTACAAATGGGACACTTTTTATTCTGGTTAACAGAGTTGTAGAAATGAGTTAGGAAAAACACCCTATAACTGAACCCGAAATGTCTCAGTAAATCATAGTGTAGTATCACTGTACGGTAAGTACGGGAAAACACTGTGTTTCTGATTAATAAAACACATTTCTCTTCAAATCCCGAGTAATAGAGAGGACAAAGAGCTCCAGCTACTTTCCACCCCCCACACAGGACAATGGCAAGGTGGAATGTTTAATTAACCTGCTTTATGACTAACAGGTTTTTTAAGTGTTCAAGGATAAGCTATCATAAGTGTGTACAGTCCACATATGCATGCACGAGCATACACACACACACACACACACACACACACACACACACACACACACACACACACACACACACACACACACACACACACACAAACAGACACACACATGCACACACGCACACACGCACACAGCGCACACGCACACGCAGGCTTACGCACGCACGTACGCACGCATACGCACGCACGCACGCACACACACACACACACACACACACACACACACACACACACACACACACACACAAGGGTCACTGTCTCCTCTACAGTCTCTGCAGTGTAAAATGTCTTAATTCCAGGAGGTGTAAGAGAGAATACAAACGATTTCTAACAAATATCTTCTGCCTCTGTGGAGTCTGGGTTCAAATGTTCAGCCGTCTCTTTCACTCTTCTGGTTTCTCTCTCCCCTTATTTCTTTATTTTTCTTTCATGTATATGAATGTGTGTGTCTCTGTGTTTGTGTGTGTGTGTGTGAACTCTGGGCTTGGGGGGTCAATGTCAGGCTGATTTAAGTGCAACACATTGTCACTTTCAGTTTCTCTGTTTCTCTTTCTCTCTATCTAATTCTCTTTCAATTAAAAGAGGGGAAACTGTTAGGTCAAGGTCAAACAGGGGGGTGCTTATATTTGTCCTGTTTCACGTGTTCAAGTGTGTAACCTGTACAATGTGTGGTAAAATGGAAATGTTATTTTTGCATATCCCCACTCCCCCTGAGACACCCTCGGAGAGTGGGGTCCACGGCATGAGACCATTCATTTCTTTGCATCTTTCTTTTGAAGTGGATTTTTCGGCCCTTTTAGGATGTTCCTATGAATCACTGTTTTTTACTGACTGCCGATATTGAGTGGTTTAGACAAGGTTGATAGGTCTAACTCTCCCGCTCTCACTTGAGGTTTGTGGTTTGATCTTTAGAGACAGATGAGGAGGGGAGATCATTTGACAGAGAGTAAGCGAGATGAGAGGAGAGGATGAAAGAGAGACTCTGTAGAACTGTAATGTGTCTGTGTTTATACCTGCTGGGATCTTCATTGATTCACAAAGTGAAAGTCTGAACTTTCCTGTGTGTGCAGAAATTAACTGAGTCTAATGTGTGTGTGTGCATGTGCATGTGCGTGCGTGCATTTGAGAGAGAGAGGCAGTTATCTCCATCAACACGAGAGAGCGATGACGAAGTAGTACTGTCTTGGTCAAACGTTTTGAGAATGACACAAATACTAATTTTCACAACGTCTGCTGCCTCAGTTTTGATGATGGCAATTTGCATATACTCCAGGAATGTTGTGAAGAGTGATCAGATGGTGCAATAAATTGCAAAGTCCCTCTTTGCCATGAAAATGAACTTGATCTCCCAAAAACATTTCCACTGCATTTCAGCCCTGCCACAAAAGGACCAGGTGCCATCATGTCAGTGATTCTCTTGTTAACACAGGTGAGAGTGTTGACGAGGACAAGGCTGAGATCACTCTGTCGTGCTGATTGAGTTAGAATAACAGACTGGAAGCTTTAAAAGGAGGGTGGTGCTTGAAATCATTGTTCTTCCTCTGTTAACCATGGTTACCTGCAAGGAAACACGTGCGTCATCATTGCTTTGCAAAAAAGGGCTTCACAGGCAAGGATATTGCTGCTAGTAAGATTGCACCTAAATCAACCATTTATTGGATCATCAAGCACTTCAAGGAGAGAGGTTCAATTGTTGTGAAGAAGGCGTCAGGGCGCCCAGAAAGTCCAGCAAGCGCCAGGACTGTCTCCTAAAGTTCATTCAGCTGCTGGGATCGGGGGCACCACCAGTGCAGAGCTTGCTCAGGAATGGCAGCAGGCAGGTGTGAGTGCATCTGCACGCACAGTGAGGCGAAGACTTTTGGAGAATGGCCTGGTGTCAAAAAGGGCAGCAAAGAAGCCACTTCTCTCCAGGAAAAACATCAGGGACAGACTGATATTCTGCAAAGGTACAGGGATTGGACTGCTGAGGACTGGGGTAAAGTCATTTTCTCTGATGAATCCCCTTTCCGATTGTTTGGGGCATCCGGAAAACACCTTGTCCGGAGAAGACAAGGTGAGCGCTACCATCAGTCCTGTGTCATGCCAACAGTAAAGCATCCTGAGACCATTCATGTGTGGGGTTGCTTCTCAGCCAAGGGAGTGGGCTCACTCACAATTTTGCCTAAGAACACAGCCATGAATAAAGAATGGTACCAACACATCCTCCGAGAGCAACTTCTCCCAACCATCCAAGAACAGTGCCTTTTCCAGCATGATGGAGCTCCTTGCCATAAGGCAAAAGTGATAACTAAGTGGCTCGGGGAACAAAACATTGACATTTTGGGTCCATGGCCAGGAAACTCCCCAGACCTTAATCCCATTGAGAACTCGTGGTCGATCCTCAAGAGGCGGGTGGACAAACAAAAACCCACAAATTCTGACAAACTCCAAGCATCGATTATGCAAGAATGGGCTGCCATCAATCAGGATGTGGCCCAGAAGTTAATTGTCAGCATGCCAGGGCGGATTGCAGAGGTCTTGAAAAAGAAGGGTCAACACTGCAAATATTGACTCTTTGCATAAACTTAATGTAATTGTCAATAAAAGCCTTTGACAACTATGGAATGCTTGTAATTATACTTCAGTATACCATAGTAACATCTGACAAAAATATCTCATAACACTGAAGCAGCGAACTTTGTGAAGACCAATACTTGTGTCATTATCAAAACTTTCGACCACGACTGTACACTCCTTCTTGTCTAGTTACATAAGTGCTGCTGCTGAGCCTCTGTCAACATCCCTGTCCACTGTCCTCCCCCGGGGACCACAGCCAAAACCTCTGGAGGAACGACCATGGACACCACACCCCATACACAGGCTTTTAATCAGAGGAGTAGTATTTATTTTCACCGCATTATATTCTGCTTCCTCACTGAGTGATGGACCCCAGTGTTCTCTAATGTCCAAGGATGTCATATCGGGGCTGAGAGAGAGAGGGGGGAGAGAGAGAAAGAGAGAGAGAGAGAGAGAGAGAGAGAGAGAGAGAGAGAGAGAGAGAGAGAGAGAGAGAGAGAGAGAGAGAGAGAGAGAGAGAGAGAGAGAGAGAGAGAGAGAGGCGAGAGAGAGAGAGAGAAGAAGATTCTGTGAAACAAAAATATTTCAAAGAAACAAAGAGGGTAATGAAAAGGATAAGGAGAGAAGAAGGAGAGCTAGAAGACAAGTGACATCAATGATCTGTACCTCTGAATCTGTCTGCCATATCTATGCCTCTGAATCAGTCTGCCATATCTGTGCCTCTGAAACAGCAGAGAGCTGAGTGCTATAGGGAACTAACAAAGCACTTCATTAATGGAATTGGATTATTTTTCCTTTACTGATAAGCCCCTGCACTCACACAGACACACACACACACACACACACACACACACACACACACACACACACACACACACACACACACACACACACACACACACACACTCACACACAATACATGTATTTTCCTCTGTCTCACTCCATCTCTCAATCTTTCTGTCTTTTCCTCTGTCTCATTCCATCTCTCAATCATTCTGTATTTTCCTCTGTCTCTCTCAGCCTCTCAATCTTTCTGTCTTTCCCTCTGTCTCACTCCACCTCTCAATCTTTCTGTCTTTTCCTCTGTCTCTCTCAGCCTCTCAATCTTTCTGTCTTTTCCTTTCTCTATCTCTCTCCTTGCTGCGATCAGGTCTCCACTTATCCATGCTCTCTTCAGCCTCTGTCAGTGAGCTCTGGGTGACTTCAGGGTGAACTTTGACCCTTGACCCCTCGCTCTCCAGTCATCAACAAATCTGCAGAGCTGGGAAGATTGTATCCCCCATATAAATAAAATTCTATTGGTAGCAAGATTTTTATATAATAATTTAAATTGAAAGATTCTAATTTTTGAATCTGGTGTCGTTTTGCGTGTCAGTTCATAAACACTATGCCATGGGATCGGTACGTCAAAGATCTCTTCCCAACTATTTTGCAATCTATATGGGATGGCTGTCAATCATTTGGTCCTTAAGTGAAACTTATATACTTTTTTATTTATCACAGTTTTCCTTAACCAATTATGTTCTTTAATGCAAGGCCGACAGACAAGTTCCTTACTTTCTCCCCCTTCCACTTTCCTTTTCCACTTTTGCGGTAAGGCTGCAATTATTTGGTTGTAATTTTGGGTAGAGCAGACATTTCCATATGTTTTTGTTAGCTGCATGTGCGACATAACTCCACCAGTCCTACCGATGATATCATTTATGAAGATTATACCTTTTTTAAACATTCTGTCAAAAAATAAAGTGTTTTTGTCAATTAGTATATTTGAATTTAACCACAATATTTGTTGCATTATTTGTTCTGTCGTTTCTGGAGGATTAAATTGAAATTGCAACCAACTTTCTATGGCTTGTTTTAGAAATAGTGATATTTGGGAGATGATTTCCTTTTCAAATAACTGAAAATGAGTTGTTGTAATCTGAATAAAGGGGGAAAAAGGCCATTCTTGAACATTGGGTGAGACAATTTTACTAATTTGCTTGAGAACCAGTTTGGATTTAAGTATAACTGTTGTATGATCTGAAGCTTTTAGTGATAGGTCTAATGCTTTAATATTTTATAATTTCTGTCCTCCGAATTCATATTCATTATATAAATAGGCCCTTTTAATTTTGTCTGGCTTGCGTTCAAATAAAATTGAATATTTTTCTCATATAATTTAAAAAACTGTTCGCTAGGCGTAGGCAAGACCATAAGCAAATAGGTAAACTGGGATAATACTAAAGAGTTATTTAGGGTGATTTTTCCACAAATTGGCAGGTATTTACCTTTCCATAGTAGTAAGATCTTATCTATTTTTGCTAACTTTCTATTAAAATTTATTGAAGTGAGATCATTGATTTCCTTTTGGATATGTATTCGAGTATATCCACATCACCATCAGACCATTTTATTGGTAAACAACATGGTCATGTAATTTTTATTTTTTAGTGATCCAATACGTAATATATTACATTTGTCATAATTAGGTTGTAATCCAGAGAGGTTAGAAAATGTATCTAGATCCTCTATGAGGCTGTGGAGGGATTCTAGTTGTGGATTTAAAAGATAACATGAATCATCAACGTACAATGACACCTTTGTTTTTAAGCCCTGGATTTCTAATCCTCTGATATTATTATTGGATCTGATTTTAATAGCTAACATCTCGATGGCCACAATAAATAGATATGTCGATAGTGGACAACCTTGTTTCACTCCTCTTGACAGTTTAACACTTTCTGAGAAATAGCCATTATTTACTATTTTACACCTAGGGTTACTATACATGATTTTGACCCATTTTATAAGAGATTCTCCAAAATTGAAATGCTCCAGGCATTTATATATAAACTCCAGTCGTACTTTATCAAATGCCTTTTCGAAGTCTGCTATGAATAGCAGGCCTGGTTTCCCATATTTTCCATAGTGTTCTATTGTTTCCAATACTTGCCTTATATTATCTCCAATGTATCTTCCATGTAAAAAACCTGTCTAATTAGAATGAATAATATCCGACAATACCTTTTTAATTCTATGCGCTATACATTTTTGCCAGAATTTTTGCATCACAACACTGAAGTGTAAGGGGCCTCTAATTTTTTAATGGACTGGATCTTTATATTTTCCACTTGTATCCTGTTTCAGTTAGAATGAGATCAGACCTTCTTCTTGAGTGTCAGAAAATCTACCATTTACATAGGAGTGGTTAAAACATGCTAATAACGGTCCTCTTAGTATATCAATAACTCACTGTTAGTTTAGCGGTACCCACTGTTATTTTTTTCAAAGCTAGGGAGGAAGAGGACAGAGTTTTAGTTTCCTGGGGTTTGAAACGGTGTGGTTGCGCGATGGCTTCGCAGCCTAGCGCGGAGGTGTGTTCCTGATTCAGGTGTGTTCCTGCGAATGGAGTTAAGGTGGGGGAGGTTCTGCTCGCGGTCGGCGAACAGGTAGGAGCTGAATTTATACATTCCGCATCCAGAATGAACAAAGCTGTGGTTGTGTTCATGAAAATAGTAAAGTTAGTGTGCAGGCTGATTGCTAGTTGAATATTTGTAAGGGATGTGTTGGTGCCGATTTATCCTCTTTCGACTCCTTCGACTACGGTGGTAGCTGCGAATCTGCCTCCGAAGCTGGTTGAGAGAATGCCAAGAGTGTGCAAAGCTGTCATCAAGGCAAAGGGTGGTTATTTGAAGAATCTCAAATATAAAATATATTTTGATTTGTTTAACACTTTTTGGGTTACTGCATGATTCCATATGCGTTATTTAATAGTTTTGATGTCTTCACTATTATTCTACAATGTAGAAAATAATAAAAATAAAGAAAAACCCTTGAATGAGTAGGTGTTCTAAAACTTTTGACCAGTTGTGTATATGCGTACCTGCCTTAGCAGTCCCTCGAAGCCTACCATTGACTATGTCCATACCCAGCGTCCGACAGAGCTGCAGTGGTTGTGACCCGTTTTTGTTGGTTATGTTGTCGTAGTTGTGTCTAGGGGGGCATATGGGGGAGGGAATGCTGTCACCTCCAGATAGGTGTTTGTCCCCCTGTGTGCTGAGCAGTGGCGGCTCCTGAAAAATTTCTCTGGGGGGGCAATTTTTCTGATGATTTAGGTGACCTACACACATTTTAAAAAAGATATGTCCAGCAACAACATGAAGACAGGGGCAGCATATAAGTCAATACCAGAAGCATTTATTGACTGATCTCAAAAGTGTTGGCTTACCAGGGTTGGTGGAGCCCTCAGTTTCATCTTTGCCTCGCAAAGCTAACTCAAACACTCCGCAAAACTTCACACACTGGATTAGCCGGCTGAGGATGTGGCGGTTCTTGCTAATGTCGTAGTAAATATATTTGTTATAGTGAATATGGAATATGATATGTTGAGTAAAATGTTGTGCTAAGATCTATTTAGGTCAGGAGCTGGTTATAAGTTCTGTTCCTATCCAATAACAATGGACAAAAGGGTCCTATCTTGTCAGCCTTGTCAGCAGGTGGCCAAGGACAACACCCACGCCATAGGCCTCTCAGTTCTTCCAACTCACGAGTTCTTGCTCTGAGGAACACACACACACACACACACACAAACACACACACACACACATCATCACTGTTAAACACACACACACACACACACACACACATCATCATCACTGTTAAACACACACACACACACACACACACAAAAATCCCCTCTCTTAGGCTGAACATTTGAAGACAGAGAACCCGACTCAGAGCCAATGCAACAGTGACAGTAGCCTGGAGGGGACCTCGCCCAACTCATCAGGACCAATCAGAAGATCAGAACTACTAGATTCAACCTACTTCATTTATTGCATAAAATGTCTGCACACAATGTTTCGGGGCTCTCTTCAGATAATAATAATAATAATAATAATATGCCATTTAGCAGACGCTTTTATCCAAAGCGACTTACAGTCATGCGTGCATACATTTTTGTGTATGGGTGGTCCCGGGGATCGAACCCACTACCTTGGCGTTACAAGCGCCATGCTCTACCAGCTGAGCTACAGAAAGTGGATACTCATGGATGCGCATCGCAATTGAAAAATGTCAACACAATTGGAGACACCCACGTCATTTTTGGAGACATGTTATTGACAGTAAACTATTGTAGATGCGACTGCTAACTAAATAAAACATTTTAGCTGGCTAGCTAATCATCTTAGCTAAATGTGGGGCAAACAATTCAGTTATTTACCGTTAATTTGAGGGATTGGGGGTGAAAGAAATCGAGTTACATAGTGATACTACGATATACTGTATTGACAATATCGCAATATTTTAGCGCTAGTTGGCTGTACCTGCACCAAAACACCATTATTGTTCCTTCATAGCTTGTTCTCAATCTTTTCACATTGGGAGCCAATTTGTTTTCAGCACTTTTATTTCCATGACTGATCAAAACTTCGTTCTCATGGCTTTCTGATCCCTCTGCAACAGACATATGGTGCGCAATAAAATCACAGTATCGAATCGCAATACGTATAGAATCATGAGACTCGCAATGCTGATGCATATATCTTATCGTGAGGTTCCTGGCAATTCCCAGCCCAAGTTCATTTGCCACAACAAATCTCTTCGCTAGCAAACGCGATGTCTTCTCCAAAACGGCAATGTGTCTCCAGCAATGTTTACTTTTTGACGTTCTATGGCATCTCCACTTTCCAAGCATATATGACCACATGTAATATTTTGGTAAGTGATGCAAATAGTGAACTAGTAGGCCAGGATGTAAAATATATGTAGCTGCAGCAATTTCTCTTATCTGATATGGTAAGTAATGGGGCTTAATTTATAGCTCCCCTAAGAGTTTGACGAACGGGTCCGTGCACGCGATTCCAGATATCTTTACCTCTGAATAAACTGCCTTTATTATACCATATCCACCCTGTCCAAAGTCTCTACTTGGTCTCAGTTCTCCAGTAAACTTGTGATTATCAACACTAACCTCATCGTTGTGGCGGCGGACAGCTAGCCTGTATCCCTCATCAAGTTGAGTGGCAATGTTATTTTTCAGTTCGTACCAATTTTTGGAAAATCCTCGGGTGTAGGACTTTCCGCCTTTAGTAGAAACCTGTTGAATTATTAAATTTGGTCTGGGAGGTCCTAATTGTTTCGTTGCCAATTTATCTTCATTTGTTCGCCGACAAAAAGGAACTTCTTTCAAAGACACAATCCGCTCTTTTCTCAGTTACGTTCATGGTTACGTTACGTTACGATATGGCGAGCGCGTAAGTGCAAGCCCTCAGACACCCATAGAGATTGTATTGAAGGCTCTGAAATTTGAAAAAAATAGATTTTACATTAGAGGCTATAGAGACTTCTGGGCGATTTTCAACCTGACTGAAATCGCCCCAAAAGGGGGGGGAGCCATTTGAAGCACGACTTTAGCCTGATTCGACATTTAGTGGCAGTGTGGCACTGTGGCAGATCAGACGTATAGATTACAACACTGATAACTACTGTTGCCGTGATATAATTGATTAGAAAAAAAATCCCTTCCTTTTCCCGTTTGGCAGTGCGTCGCCCATATCGCCCTATTGAACAGGCCGCCCCTGGTGCTGAGGGTGTCAGGTTCTTGTCCAGTTATGGCATTTAGGTTGCCACAGACTAGTACATGTCCCTGGGCCTGGATATGGTTGATCTGTCTCTCTGTCTCTGTCTCTCTGTGTCTGATCCAACAGCCCACACACTCACAATCTACACTGAGTATACCAAACATTAGGAACACCTTCCTAATATTGAGTTGCAGTGCCCCATTTTGCCCTCACAACACCCTCAATTCGTCGAGGCATGGACTCTACAATGTGTCGAAAGCGTTCCACAGGGAGTTGGTTGGATTTCCTTTGGGTGGTGGACCATTCTTGATGCACACGGGAAACTGTTGAGTGTGAAAAACCGGTGCGCCTGGCACCTACTGCCATACCCTGTTTAAAGGCACTTAAATATTTTGTCTTGCCCATTCACCCTCTGAATGGCACACATACACAATCCATGTCTCAATTGTCTGAAGGCTTAAAAATCATTCTTTAAACTGTCTCCTCCCCTTCATCTACACTGATTGAAGTGGATTTAAAAGGTGACATCAATAAGGGATCATACCTTTCACCTGGATTCACCTGGTCAGTCTATATCATGGAAAACAGCCTTATGAGAGCAGTTGGTAGCAGGGATGAGGTGGCATTGATAAGTGAAAACAGCCTTAGTTATGAGAGCAGTTGGTAGCAGGGATGAGGTGGCATTGATAAGTGAAAACAGCCTTAGTTATGAGAGCAGTTGGTAGCAGTGATGAGGTGGCATCGATAAGTGAAAACAGCCTTAGTTATGTGAGCAGTTGATAGCAGGGATGAAGTGGCATTGATAAGTGAAAACAGCCTTAGTTATGTGAGCAGTTGGTAGCAGGGATGAGGTGGTATCGATAAGTGAAAACAGCCTTAGTTATGTGAGCAGTTGGTAGCAGTGATGA
The DNA here is from genome assembly GCF_020615455.1 of Coregonus clupeaformis. Classification (NCBI taxonomy): domain Eukaryota; kingdom Metazoa; phylum Chordata; class Actinopteri; order Salmoniformes; family Salmonidae; genus Coregonus; species Coregonus clupeaformis. Next base: position 30,421,312 of record NC_059196.1, on the reverse strand, counting down.
GGTGGCAGAAATAGTTCCCAAGGCGTCTGTCTGGTTCGTGCCAGTCTTACAGTAGTCTTTACTAGATTGTTCCGTCACAGATCCATGTTGGCTATAGGCAAATACCGTCTCAGATGGGAAGGCAAAAACAGACGGAGAGAGGAGGAAAACAAGAAACGATTGAATATTCTGCACAGAGCAATGAGTGGAAATATGTTGTCACCCCTCTTGATACACAAATAAGGGGGCACGCACGCACACACTCACACACACACACACACACAATGAAAGAGAATTTGAGGTCGACTTCATAACCCCAAAACTTCATGGTTCTTTTCAAACTGCAATTAAAGTAATCCGTGAGGGTAAGGTAGAGGGTAATGGAGTATTTTCTATTTGTCTGAATGCCTGGGGGCTTAGCAGGACCACAGTCTGAGAAGGCCTGTATTTTACAAGGTCTGTTACAAGGTCTGTCTGTTACAAGGTCTGTCCGTTACAAGGTCTGTCCGTTACAAGGCCTGTCCGTTACAAGGTCTGTCCGTTACAAGGCCTGTCCGTTACAAGGCCTGTCCGTTACAAGGTCTGTCCGTTACAAGGCCTGTCCGTTACAAGGCCTGTCCGTTACAAGGTCTGTCCGCTACAAGGCCTGTCCGTTACAAGGTCTGTCCGTTACAAGGCCTGTCCGTTACAAGGTCTGTCCGTTACAAGGCCTGTCCGTTACAAGGCCTGTCCGTTACAAGGTCTGTCCGTTACAAGGTCTGTCCGTTACAAGGCCTGTCCGTTACAAGGTCTGTCCGTTACAAGGTCTGTCCGTTACAAGGCCTGTCCGTTACAAGGTCTGTCCGTTACAAAGTCTGTCCGTTACAAGGCCTGTCCGTTACAAGGTCTGTCCGTTACAAGGCCTGTCCGTTACAAGGCCTGTCTGTTTAAAGGTCTATCTGTTACAAAGTCTGTCTGTTTCAAGGTCTGTCCGTTACAAGGTCTATCTGTTACAAAGTCTGTCTGTTTCAAGGTCTGTCCGTTACAAGGTCTGTCTGTTACAAGGCCTGTCTGTTACAAAGTCTGTCTGTTTCAAGGTGTGTCTGTTACAAGGTATGTCTGTTACAAGGTGTGTCTGTTACAAGGTGTGTCTGTTACAAGGTCTGTATTTTACAAGGTGTGTCCATTACAAGGTCTGCTTTAGAGGAGAAACAGACAGAAGGAAAAAATATGTTTCTCTCTCTCTCTTTCTCTCTCTCTTTCTTTCTCTCTCCCCTCTCTCTCATTCTCTCTTTCAATTCAATTCAATTCAAAGGGCTTGGGAAACATATGTTTACATTGCCAAAGCAAGTGAAATAGATAATAAACAAAAGTGAAATAAACAACCGAAAATGAACAGTAAACATTACATTCACAAAAGTTCCAAAGGAACAGAGACATTTCAAATGTCTTATTATGGCCATGTACAGTGGTGTAACGATGTGCAAATAGTTAAAGTACAAAAGTGAAAATAAAAAATCATAAATTCAGTGCCTTGCAAAATTATTCATCCCCCTTGGCAATTTTCCTATTTTGTTGCATTACAACCTGTAATTTAAATGGATTTTTATTGGGATTTCATGTAATGGACATACACAAAATAGTCCAAATTGGTGAAGTGGAATGAAAAAAAAACTTGTTGCAAATAATTCTAAAAAATAGCCCCTAAATAAGATCTGGTGCAACCAATTACCTTCAGAAGTCACATAATTAGTTAAATAAAGTCCACCTGTGTGCAATCTAAGTGTCACATGATCTGTCACATGATCTCAGTATATATACACCTGTTCTGAAAGGCCCCAGAGTCTGCCACACCACTAAGAAAGGGGCACCACCAAGCAAGCGGCGCCATGAAGAAGCATGTCAGGGACAAAGTTGTGGAGAAGTACAGATCAGGGTTGGGTTCAAAAAAATTATCTGAAACTTTGAACATCCCACGGAGCACCATTAAATCCATTATTAAAAAATTGAAAGAATATGGCACCACAACAAACCTGCCAAGAGAGGGCCACCCACCAAAACTCACGGACCAGGCAAGGAGGGCATTAATCAGAGGCAACAAAGAGACCAAAGATAACCCTGATGGAGCTGCAAAGCTCCACAGCAGAGATTGGAGTATCTGTTCATAGGACCACTTTAATTCCACAGAGCTGGGCTTTACGGAAGAGTGGCCAGAAAAAAGACATTGCTTAAAAAAAAATAAGCAAAAATGCCAAGGGGGAGACTCCCCAAACATATGGAAGAAGGTACTCTGGTCAGATGAGGCTAAAATTTAGCTTTTTGGCCATCAAGGAAAACGTCTGGCGCAAACCCAACACCTCTCATCACCCCGAGAACACCATCTCCACAGTGAAGCATGGTGGTGGCAGCATCATGCTGTGGGGATGTTTTTCATTGGCAGGGAATAGGAAACTGGTCAGAATTGAAGGAATGATGGATGGCGCTAAATACAGGGAAATTCTTGAGGGAAAACCGTTTCAGTCTTCCAGAGATTTGAGACTGGGACGGAGGTTCACCTTCTAGCAGGACAATAACCCTAAGCATACTGCTAAAGCAACACTTGAGTGGTTTAAGGGGAAACATTTAAATGTCTTGGAATCCAATTGAGAATCTGTGGTATGACTTAAATATTGAGGTACACCAGTGGAACCCATCCAACTTGAAGGAGCTGGAGTAGTTTTGCCTCGAAGAATGGGCAAAAATCCCAGTGGCTAGATGTGCCAAGCTTATAGAGACATACCCCAAGAGACTTGCAGCTGTAATTGCTGCAAAAGGTGGCACTACAAAGTATTGAAGTTTTCTGTTTTTTTTGTCTTATTTCTTGTTTTTTCACACCCAAAAATATTTTGCATCTTCAAAGTGGTTGGCATGTTGTGTAAATCAAATGATACAAACCCCCCCAAAATCAATTTTAATTCCAGGTTGTAAGGCAACAAAATAGGAAAAATGCCAAGGGGGGTGAATACTTTCGCAAGCCACTGTAGCTCTGGGTTTTGTTGCTTATGTTTTTCAATAGACAATTGTCTTAAGTAGTTTCTAATTGTTTTACATTCGTTATCAAACCATTTTTCAGAAACATTTAGTTTTTTGATGTTGCATTTCTTTGGTTTTCTGAGATTAGCTTTTGATGCTGCTTTTTGGAATGTGCAATTGATGTTTCTAGTAGCCGAATTGACACCTTCTTTATTGTTTTGGTATTGTGAGTTATTGAAGACCTGTATAAAGTTCATCATTTCATTTGAGTTTAGTGTTTCAATGAATTTCTCTGCACTGTTTGGAGCCCATCTGTACGATTGGTTCAGGTTTTACAGTTTATTGGGCTGTTTTTTTGAATGAGTATTGCTGGTTAATTTCTTCAGAAACACATTGAGCTGACTGTGATCTGACAATGGTGTCTGTAGTCTGACAGTGAACGCACTAATGGAGGAGGGGTCCATGTCAGTGATGAAAATAATTGACTACACTTGTCCCAAGAGCTGAGCAGTAAGTAAACCGACCTAAAGAGTCCCCTCTGATTCTACCATTAAGCGTGTACAGGTCTAAGGCTCGCCAGAGATGCACTAACTCCTTCCCGTTTTTGTCAGTATTAGGTCAGAACTGTGATTGTATTATTTATAATAGGGCTACTGTACAAGGAGGGGTGTCCACATATGTGGTGATTACCTCCCGCATCAGTGGAGCACTTTACTTATTGAAGGATTTCTGTATGGAGATTGTCAAAAAACTGATCATCATAATATGATGAATCTGAAGGAGGAGCATAAGCTGCACATATGTATACATCATTGTCACAATAGACTGTTGTTTAGTTTTAGCCAAATGTGGTTAGTACCTTTTTTCTTTTCATTTGCTGTTAAGTCCTGGTTATGCCAAATGATGATTCCAGTTGAGTCCCGGCCCTGTTTAACGTTTGATTGATGATAGTAAACTTTCTCTATAGCCTGAGGGACACTGAGTATCAATGTCTCCACGACACCATGTTTCCAGTAGGATTATGATGTCCTGTCCCTTGATGTTTTTTTTTTTTTTTTTTTTAGAAATTCTGGATTTGTTGTTTCAGAACCAAACTATGAAGAGTATAGACCCTGGATATTCCAAGAGCTGATAGTTAATTATCTCATTTATAATAAGTGATATTCACTGGTTTGAGTAAAGTACATGTTTTTTTTAAATATTAAATAATATATATAACATAAATAAAAGAAGGACATATATATATATATATATATATATATACAGTTGAAGTCGGAAGTTTACATACACCTTAGCCAAATACATTTAAACTCGGTTTTTCACAATTCCTGACATTAAATCCTAGTAAAAATTCCCTGTCTTAGGTCAGTTAGGATCACCACTTTATTTTAAGAATGTGAAATGTCAGAATAATAGTAGAGAGAATGATTTATTTCAGCTTTTATTTCTTTCATCACATTCCCAGTGGGTCAGAAGTTTACATACACTCAATTAGTATTTGGTAGCATTGCCTTTAAATTGTTTAACTTGGGTCAAACATTTCGGTTAGCCTTCCACAAGCTTCCCACAATAAGTTGGGTGAATTTTGGCCCATTCCTCCTGACAGAGCTGGTGTATCTGAATCAGGTTTGTAGGCCTCCTTGCTCGCACATGCTTTTTCAGTTCTGCCCACACATTTTCTATAGGATTGAGGTCAGGGCTTTGTGATGGCCACTCCAATACCTTGACTTTGTTGTCCTTAAGCCATTTTACCACGACTTTGGAAGTATGCTTGGGGTCATTGTCCATTTGGAAGACCCATTTGCGACCAAGCTTTAACTTCCTGACTAATGTCTTGAGATGTTGCTTCAATATATCCACAGAATTTTCCTTCCTCATGATGCCATCTATTTTGTGAAGTGCACCACTCCCTCCCGCAGCAAAGCACCCCCAGAGCATGATGCTGCCACCCCCGTGCTTCACGGTTGGGATGGTGTTCTTCGGCTTGCAAGCAACCCCCTTTTTCTCCAAACATAACTATGGTCATTATGGCCAAACAGTTCTATTTTCGTTTCATCAGACCAGAGGACATTAATCCAAAAAGTATGATCTTTGTCCCCATGTGCAGTTGCAAACCGTAGTCAGGTTTTTTTATGGCGGTTTTGGAGCAGTGGCTTCTTCCTTGCCAAGCGGCCTTTCAGGTTATGTCGATATAGGACTCGTTTTACTGTGGATATAGATACTTTTGTACCTGTTTCCTCCAGCATGTTCACAAGGTCCTTTGCTGTTGTTCTGCGATTGATTTGCACTTTTCACACCAAAGTACATTAATCTCTAGGAGACAGATGGCTGTGTGGTCCCATGGTGTTTATAGTTGCTTATTATTGTTTGTACAGATGAACGTGGTACCTTCAGGCATTTGGAAATTGCTCCCAAGGCTGAACCAGACTTTTGGAGGTCTACCATTTTTCTTCTGAGGTCTTGGCTGATTTCTTTTGATTTTCCCATGATGTCAAGCAAAGAGGCACTGAGTTTGAAGGTAGGCCTTGAAATACATCCACAGGTACACCTCCAATTGACTCAAAATATGTAAATTAGCCTATCAGAAGCTAAAGCCATGACATCATTTTCCGGAATTTTCCAAGCTGTTTAAAGGCACAGTCAACTTAGTGTATGTAAACTTCTGACCCACTGGAATTGTGATACAGTGAATTATAAGTGAAATAATCTGTCTGTAAACAATTGTTGGAAAAATTACTTGTGTCATGCACAAAGTAGATGTCCTAACCGTCTTGCCAAAACGATAGTTTGTTGACATGAAATTTGTGGAGTGGTTGAAAAACGAGTTTCAATGACTCCAACCTAAGTGTATGGAAACTTCCGACTTCAACTGTATATATGTTCAGTACCAGTCAAAAGTTTGGACACACCTACTCATTCAAGGATTTGTCTTTATTTTTTACTATTTTCTACATTGTAGAATAATAGTGAAGACATCAAAACTATGAAATAACACATATGGAATCATGTAGTAACCCAAAAATTGTTAAACAAATTAAAATATATTTTATATTTGAGATTCTTCAAATAGCCACCCTTTGCCTTGATGACAGCTTTGCACACTCTTGGCATTCTCTCAACCAGCTTCACCTGGAATGCTTTTCCAACAATCTTGCAGGAGTTCCCACATATGCTTTTCCTTCACTCTGCTGCCCGACTCATCCCAAACTATCTCAATTGGGCTGAGGTCGGTTGAATGTGGAGGCCAGGTCATCTGATGCAGCACTCCATCACTCTCCTTCTTGGTCAAATAGCCCTTACACAGCATGGAGGTGTGTTGGGTCATTTGAAAAACAAATGATAGTCCCACTAAGCCCAAACCAGATGGGATGGCGTATCGCTACAGAATGCTGTGGTAGCCATGCTGGTTAAGTGTGCCTTGAATTCTAAATCACAGACAATGTCACCAGCAAAGAATCCCCACACCATAACACCTCCTCCTCCATGCTTAACGGTGGGAACTACACATGCGGAGATCATCTGTTTACCCACAACGCGTCTCACAAAGACACAGTGGTTGGAACCAAAAATCTCCAATTTGGACTCCAGACCAAAGGACACATTTCCACCTGTCTAATGTCCATTGCTCCTGTTTCTTGGCCCAAACAGGTCTCTTCTTCTTATTGGTGTCCCTTAGTAGTGTTTTTTTTGCAGCAATTGACCATGAAGGCCTGATTCACACAGTCTCCTCTGAACATCTGATGTTGAGATGTGTCTGTGACATGAACTCTGTGAATCATTTATGAGGCTGGTAACTCTAATGAACTTATCCTCTGCAGCAGAGGTAACTCCTGATCTTCCATTCCTGTGGTGGTCCTCATGAGAGCCAGTTTCATCACAGCGCTTGATGGTTTTTGCGACTGCACTTGAAGAAACTTTCAAAGTTCTTGAAATGTCCCATATTGACTGACCTTAATGTCTTAAAGTAATGATGGACTGTCGTTTCTCTTTTCTTATTTGAGCTGTTCTTGGACTGGGTCTTTTACCAAATAGGGCTATCTTCTTTATATCTCCCCCCCACCCCCCCTCACACACCTTGTCACAACACAACTGATTGGCTGAAACGCATTAAGAAGGAAAGAAATCCCACAAATTAACTTTTAAGAAGGCACACCTGTTAATTGAAATTAATTCCATGTGACTACCTCATGTAGCTGGTTGAGGGAAATATATTTTGATTTGTTTAACACTTTTTTGGTTACCACATGATTCGATATGTGTTATTTCATAGTTCTGATGTCTTCACTATTATTCTACAATGTAAAAAATAGTAAAAATAAAGAAAAACCCTTGAATGAGTAGGTGTGTCCAAACTTTTGACTGGTAGTGTATATATATAATTATTATTATTATAATACCAGTGCCGATAAAATAAAGTAAAGTTGTAAACAAATCAATAGAAATGGAATAAGATTGCACTCAAAATAAGTACAATGGAATGCAATGCAATTGGCAACCCCTTGTAGGAGAAGTATGAATGTGTTTATTTTGTGTGTTTGTGTTTGCTTGTGTGTGTGTGTGTTATGTATTATGTGTGAATTAAAAGGTATGTTTAATCCAGTGGTCTGCATATTAGATGCAGTAGTTGGCACACCTCTTCAATCCTCTTCAATCTCTTCTGCCAGAGGTTACCTCAGAATATGTAGGTTGATGTGAATGTTGGACAGTGTTTTGCCACACCCTAGGGTAGTAGTCAGTGCTGTGTAGAGCTGGGCTGAGTTGAGGTGGGCCTGGTCTAGTAGAGCTGTGTTGTGATGGGCCTGGTCTACTAGAGCTGTGTTGTGATGGGCCGGGTCTAGTAGAGCTGTGTTGTGATGGGCCTGGTCTAGTAGAGCTGTGTTGTGATGGGCCTGGTCTGGTAGAGCTCTCTCTCCGTTTCTGTCCCCATGATGACGTCTGTCTGACTGTCACCAGCAAGCCACAGGTCCCCCTAAGGAGGGTACATTATGAAGCCCCTGCAGTGTGAGGACACTGGGACAGACTAAGAGCTGTCACCAGAGAACACCAGAGGAGAGGGAAATAGAGGAATAAATACATTCCTTTATTTATTCATCCCTCTAAAACATGCCCTCCTGCCTGTTGTCTAATGGCATATGCAGATGAAAGTAGAAAAACACACATGGCTCATTAACACATTCTGAGAAATGCAAGCACATGCACACACACTGGAAAAGGTACACTCACTTGCATGAACATTCTGAAAAGCATATTTTAGATTCTCCTTTTCCAAGAGAATTACATTTGAGTTATACAGTTCCAATGAAGGGGGAAAAAAGAGGCAACTTGGTGGAAAGATATATGTAGTTAAAGCTCCACCCACAACTAAATGTTTAACCTTCCATTGGCCCTTTTAAGCCCTACAGTTTTGTAAAGGCATTGACTAGACCACTTTTCTCTTTCATTCTAGAATGTGTAAACTCTCAGGTATCCAGTCAGCCAATGCCATTCAGTCAGTGTGGGATGGAAGAGTCAGTGTAATTGATTTCCGGCCCCAAGTTATCAGTTGGCATTCCTCTCCTCTTCTTCTCCATCTCAGTCAGAGATGAGAGAATAGCAGTCTCAAACATGGCCAAGGCTTCAGCCTTCAACTGACACTATATGTTTGTTTGTGTGTGTGTGTGTGTGTGTGTGTGTGTGTGTGTGTGTGTTTGACCTGAATGTTTGCCAATAACTTATTTATTTATTGCTTATTTTTACTTCCATGAATACTCCAGGGAAGACACTCTCTGTGTGTGTGTGTGTGTCAGTGTATGTGTGTGTGTGTGTGTGTAGACAGAGTAGTATCCTAGCTTTACTACCTTATATTCATCAGTCACTGATAGAAAACTGTTACAATAAAACAAAGACAACAGCATTATCATGAAAGAGAGTGAGAGAGTGAGGGAGAGAGAGTGAGAGAGAGTGAGAGAGAGGGAAAGAGAGGGAGAGAGAGAGGAGGGAGAGAGAGGGAGAGAGAGGGAGAGAGAGGGAGAGAGGGAGAGAGAGAGAGAGAGAGAGAGAGAGAGAGAGAGAGAGAGAGAGAGAGAGAGAGAGAGAGAGAGAGAGAGAGAGAGGGAGGGAGGGAGGGAGGGAGGGAGGGAGGGAGGGAGGGAGGGGGAGAGAGAGGGAGGGAGAGAGAGAGAGGGAAGGAGAGGGAGGGAGGAAGGGAGCAAGAGAGAGAGAGGGAGAGAGAGGGAGGGAGAGAGGGAGAGAGAGGGAAGGAGAGGGAGGGAGAGGAGAGGAGGGAGAGAGAGAGAGGGAGAGAGAGAAAAAAGAGAGGAGGGGAGCGAGAGGAAGAGAGAGAGAGATGTTCTGGTTTGCTGCGGTGCAGAGATCAGTCATAGACTGTCCTTGTTCCTCTCATCTGTAAAGAGAGAGTGAAAAGTTAATTGAAGCTGTTCCTCTGAAGATTACAAAACAACAAAACAAAAAAGCTACAAAAAAAAGAGCTCCCCTCTTAAGAATGTGACCCTCTTAACGCCTACCATTTCCAAGAGGCAGTTGCCTTTCATATACACACACACCATGATACTGCCACTCCGTTTAGTCAAGAGAGGGCACTAGAACTACACACCTGCTGCCTTTCCTTCCTCTCTGTTTAACCGCTGAACACCCCTCTTATATAACACAGTCATTTGGGGGACAGTTTAATTGATTTAGAATAGTGTGGCTGGCTCTACCTGGGCCCACGGCTCAGCATGGGGTAGGAACTAATCTTCCCAATACCGGTTGGGAGAGGGAGAGCACTTTACACAGTTCCTCTATGGGTGAGTCCCACTGGATTTGGAACGGAAATCTAGACAGTGACTTTGTAGTCTGAGGTGGATTTCTCTCCACCTCTCTCTCTACCTTTAGTACCACTGACCTGTAAGAACATCATAGGTAAAAGCAATATGTCAACCCTCAGGGATCTTAAGGAAGGGAGGTGAGGTCAGGAAGTATTGAACGTATTGAAACTGAGTGTTCATATGAATCATCATAGCATCTCAGTAGTGGCTTTCTCTCCTCCTCTCCTCTCCTTCATCAGTTCTGATGTGAAAGAAGTGGACAGGTACAAACAGAGTCCCAGTGGGCATCCATTATCTTGCTTTGACTTGTCCTGTCCCTTTAGATCAGTGCAGATGAAAGAAAGGAGACAGGGAGGGGAGGGGACTGAGACCACTGAGATGGCCCTCTGTGTCGACCCTTGTTGAGCAGGGAAACCAGTAGGACTGGGGCCCTCTGGGACTGGAGTTCTGTACCTCTGACCAATACAGTGATTTCTTCCCCATAAGCATTATGGTGTTGGACCCACATTGACTTGGTACTTTGATAGGTGTAAGCATTATGGTGTTGGACCCACATAGACTTGGTACTTTGATAGGTGTAAGCATTATGGTGTTGGACCCACATAGACTTGGTACTTTGATAGGTGTAAGCATTATGGTGTTGGACCCACATAGACTTGGTACTTTGATAGGTGTAAGCATTATGGTGTTGGACCCACATAGACTTGGTACTTTGATAGGTGTAAGCATTATGGTGTTGGACCCACATAGATGTGGTACTTTGATAGGTGTAAGCATTATGGTGTTGGACCCACATAGACGTGGTACTTTGATAGGTGTAAGCATTATGGTGTTGGACCCACATAGACGTGGTACTTTGATAGGTGTAAGCATTATGGTGTTGGACCCACATAGACTTGGTACTTTGATAGGTGTAAGCATTATGGTGTTGGCACCACATAGACTTCCAGTGGGCTTAGGGCAGCAGCTGCCATATTGCTCTTTTGGCTCCTTCAGATGTGAGACCAATGAAGGGCTAATAGTCTGGGCCTGAATGGAAAGATACAGATGGGTAGAAATAGTGAAAGGAAAGTAGGGGAAAGGATGGTAAAGGATGGAAGGAAAGAAGTGAGAATGCGATTCAAAGATTGAAAAATAAAGTTGCATCTGTGGTTATTATGCTAATAAAGCTCATTTAATGAGTATGATAATCTAATTTAATGGAGCATTCATTTGAAGAGAGCAGGGATGATATCAGCCTCTCCGTTTTCCTCTGCTGTTTTTTTGTACTATCTTTCCTCTCACTCTTTCTCTCTCCCTCTTCTCCTCTTTCTTCTCAGGTTCCTTTTTTTTTACTGCTGTGTCCTCTTTTCTCATTATTTTTCTGACTCCATCTCTCTCTTTCTCTCTCTCTCTCATTCCCAGCTACCTTAATATTATCTAGTTTTACTGAAATGTCACTAAAAACTCTGCAATTCTGTTTCTCTTTCCTCTCCGGTTCACTGGGCAAATAAGCATGTGGAGTTTTAGGAAACTAGAGCGAGAGAAACAGCTTTGGCAATGCAAACATGCAGTATGTTTCCCACGTCAGTAGAGAGCCCTTTGATTTGAATTGAATTGAAACAATAGGGGTGTCATGTGACTGCTGCCCTCACAACCTTCATCAGGTGTGTTTTGCTCATGTCCAAGAGCTTGTAACAGCATGCCTGAGAGTTGTGTTGTGGGTGTTAGTTACATTCACATAGTATATACAGTATGTATCAATGCTCTTTCTCTAGTTCTCCAAGTCCCCCTCTCTCCCTCTGCCCCCTTCTCTCTTTCTCTAGTTCTCCAAGTCCCCCTCTCTCCCTCTGCCCCTTCTCTCTTTCTCTAGTTCTCCAAGTCCCCCTCTCTCCCTCTGCCCCCTTCTCTCTTTCTCTAGTTCTCCAAGTCCCCCTCTCTCCCTCTGTCCCCTTCTCTCTTGCACTCTCTCTCCTTGTCTCCCCCTCTCACTCTCCTTACCTCTCTTTCCCTCTCTCCATCCCACTCTCTCACTTCCCGCTTGCCTCGCGTTCTCTCCTTTTTTCTCCACCCTCTCTAACTACGTACCCCTCTCAATCTCCCTCCATTCCCTCGCACCCCTCCCTCCCCCTCTCCTTCTCTCTCTGTTCTTATATGGGACAGTGATGAATGTGTTGTTCTAGCAGACGGTGACGAGGTTGGGAACTATGGCCTCTGGGGATACAGGCCTGAGCACAGGGATGTGTGTGTGTGTGTGTGTGTGTGTGTGTGTGTGTGTGTGTGTATGCATGCATGCACACCCACACATGAAAATACCCAGACACATACACACCCACACCTACACACATACACATACATACCCAGACACATACACACCCACACACGCACACACCCACATTAGTACAAACCCACACACATACACACCCACAAATGTACAGGCACGCACAAACACACCCACACACATACACACCCACACACATACACACCCA